>NW_026294536.1:1395000-1635000 GCF_007827085.1 Peromyscus californicus insignis | reverse complement strand
CCACCCAGGAGGGAGCCAGAGTCCCTGGTGTTCCTCAAGGACACTGCAAGGCCTTTATGAGCTAACCTTGGCCTTGCTGGCAACGTTTCCTCCAAATAGCATTTGTCTTTTGAGAATACATTATGACAGCCCAAACTTTTAACCTTGGCACCAGCTCTCCTCTCTGAATGGAACACCCCCCTTGCTGGGAAGTGGGAAATGGCCCCAAGCCTTCGTCGTGATCTCTGAAAGCCTGAGGGCTCCTTCTCCTCCAGGTGGGATCTCATTGCACGTTCAAGCTGCATCCTATTATTTGGCTCCTGTGCCCCAAACAAAACCAACATCTGTAGCAGTCATACATAAACCAAGTCTGATCCCTCCCACAGCCAGTGTTCATCATGTGTCTGTCCATGCAAGAAAAGCCATCAAGCCCTGCAGAGGGTCTTCTGTCCCCAGCCTACCTGGATTCATTACAGGGAAATTGCTATACAAAGGCTTCTAATGCCATCTAGATTTTACTCCCTTTTAACTTCTCCCAACTTGAATTTGTGCTTTAAAAGAATGCATAAAAATAAACATACTGAGAATTTATTTAATATATATTTTTAAAAATATATATACATAATAAATGCATTTTAAATATACTATAAAATATATTATAATAAATATATCAATACTCCCTTTGCATATATAAACATCAACATGACATCTCCCTTCTTATTTTCCAATGTGCCCAGCTAATTGAACTCTCACTAACACATGCTCTTGGGAGTTGGTTATGAGATGAGCACTTCTTTGAGACTTGATGTCCCACGTTTAGTCCTGACACCATTGGTACCACAGCCACCTTACCTTACTTCTTACAACCCACTTTGCTTTGTTGTGTGAATGTTAGTTCCCCTTTAGCCAGTCTAGGTCATTTTAGATATGGTTCTTTAATTACCACTATTATTATTGCTATTAGTTTGTTGAAGACGTGTATGAAGCCTTGACACACTTCCGTTTGAGTTCTCATGTTCATCTGAAAAGCCAAACAAACCTGTTGCCACTTGACCAGTAGACGAGACTGAACACGAAGACGAACTGCCTGCTCAGAGGTGCCTCATGGCAGGTGCCTCATGTGATCAACAGGTAGTCCTCTTCTCCATTCAGTCTACCATGTCACCCCTGTGCAAGTCTGTGGAGTTCCCTTTTTGATTGACACATTTGTGGTTACAGATGAGGGACAGTGTGGCGATTTGATTGAGATATACAGTGAATAGGGATCAACACAGGAAAATCACCTTTGGAGCTGAACACATTCATGTTAGTATTTCCTCTTTTCTATCTAGTTTGATATATATAGTTCATTGTTGTTAATTATATTCACACTGCTGTGTCGTGCCAACGAACATGAGTGCTTACTCAGCCCAGAAAACCATCCTTCTACACCCATGGATCAATGTTCCAGCTTTTGGTTTTAGTTGGGTGTCATCTGCAGATTTTCTCATCCTTTTCTTTAAAATACCCAAGTTATTAACACAAATGACTGAATAGGCAAAATAGGTTCTAGACCTTACTGGAGACCTCTTAACCGACATGGAAGCTCAGTCCTTCTTGAGAGCCATTTTTGTTCTCATAAGGAAGAAGCAAGTGACTGTGGAGGGACCCGGCTCTTATCTCACCATCTTACACATACCCACAGCAAAGGAGACCATGACGAAGCCAGCCCCAATAGTTTCCCTAGGCAGATTTACAGCCTAGTGAGAGGGACAGGAACCATGGTGATTATGGCGAATTCACATTCACTCCTTCTTCAAGATGAGCATGGGTCAACTCCAAAATTTCAAGAGAAAAAACAAACAAACAACAACAAAAATACTATGCTTCACTTAACCTGTGACCAGAAGCAAAGCACTTCCCTTGTGAGACCAGAAAACTGCTGTCATCTCCCAGGGCTCTTGAGAAACATTCCCGTCTGTACCTACAGCTACATTTCAGTGTTCAGTTTGACTGAACTTTTGCCTATATACCTCCCAGGAAAAGACTTAACCTTAAATTTTTCACCTACAAATTAAGGTTAGAATTACCTTAAAGTTACAGGAACCAGCGGTCACCTATATAGCATGTGGGTACTTGAGGACTCACTCAAGAAATACCATTATGATGCAAGCATATTATGTCTGGGGATGCAGGAGGACATGGCAGATGACTGGCCACTCATCACTGGATGCCTCCAGCCAGCAGCATAACAAGAGCTCAAGAACAAATGGGAAGAATGAGAACTACATGAGAGCATCTAAATTCATACCAAAATACATGTTAGATTCTCTAGACAGGGAGTTTGGTCAGGAGAGCATGGGTCCCTCATGTTCCCTGGGGTAGGGTAAGCAAGCCATGTTGAGAGGAAAGTGAAAAATGGGACAGAGACTTGAGAAAACTACACTGGGAACAATGGTGTAGGTCTTGGTAGAGTCACCAGCCTATGCCAAGCCCTGCTGCTCCACCATTAGCTATCTGCATCATTGGGTAAATTCTGCATCTGAACAGAGTTCCATTTTCTAACTGATAGGAGACAGACGGTAGCTCAAATCTGCCAGAAGTGTTGAGGACATTGAATGAGATACAGGTTAGGAAAGCGCATTATGTAGCCAGTGCTATCTAAGACTGTATTGGGCTCTGTTGAATAGGAGAGCAGTGGACTGTGCATAGATATTTAGGTCGGACTGACATAATCTCTTGGACTAACTCAGGAAGAGCTTGATGCAGCAAAGATGCTCAGCAGCAGCAGGCTGAAGAGACAGTGCATTTACAGCAAGGGGCAGCTGCGAGACTATGTACATCCCGTTCCAGGGGCTCCAGACAGCCTCAGGCAACACATCTTAAACTAAAGCTGCCACCTTTCCCTCAAAATCGGCTTTGCCTCCCAGGACCTCTATTTGTTCCTGACAGGACAGTCTCTCACCTCACTTTTGCTTGAGATGTATATTCTCATTGTCAACCATAAAAGCACAGAACTGTCTCCCTGTGCACGCTTTGACTCTGCGTTTTAATGTCCTCATCTGTGGAATGACATTGACACCACCCGCCCCTAATCTGCATTAGCATCTTATGAGAATCTACTGCTGCAAAAACTTCCTAAAATCTGTAAAATGCACTGGAGAAGAAGGGAGGTCTTAGCAGTTGCAATAGGGCTAAGCCCCCTGCCTTTTGGGTAGCATGAAAACCGAGTCCAAAGTCTCATCTTTAATAGCACCCAATGTTATTGGTTCAAAGACTCGCAGCTTCCACTGACATAATTGTGCTGTTTGTTCTTCAGCTCAATAGCTTGACTCTGTGGTATTTGGGTGCTGAGAGAATTAAGAAAATCATTCCCACATTAAAGGTGTAAAAATCTTTTGAATACATTAATGAGGTGGTAGGAAGTAGGCTGCCATTAAAGGACTTTGAAAGTTCTCTAATTAAGCCGAGCTAATGAGTTTTTCCAACTCTGCCTGAGCACTGAGCCCAGCAGCCTGACAGGCCTCTGACTTCTGTGATCTCCATGAGAGCCAGCCACCAGCAGCTGAAGCTCAGGTTCATCGTGGGCTGATTCACACCCTCACACCTTCGGGTGAGATCTCCTCGCAGAACAAGCTACACCGCATGTACCACGTGGGGTGGAGGTCTGAACCTTGCAAAGCTCCTGACATCAAGTACCATGGCATCATGGCACTCCATCAAGGTCCAGAGGATGACATGAAAACCATCACAGGTGCCTTGTTAAAGCTGGGAACAATATGAAAGAGGAAATGGAGTTCAATGGATTAAATCTGATTGTTTAGCAATAATTGAAGACTGAGTGCTGGGCGGGACACAGGGATACTAGAGTCAGGCCTAAAAGCTTACAAACCGGAATAGCTGTGTTTACAAAGAACACGAAGAGATGGTTCCGCATCTCACTAAATGAGCATATTATTCATTGCTTTGAGATCTCCAGATGTGTCAGTCCCTTGACGTAGTTTGCAAAATCACCTATGACCTGGTCCAGGTACTTTCCCACTTCTGCCCACTCAAGATAGGGTGAGGTCACCATCAGAGCATCCTCCCTTGGCTGCTTCGTGAATCATATCACCTGGTATCTTTATTGACTTTAATAGATCCGCCAGATTCTCTGCTGTGGGACAACTTGTTAGGTATAATCCTGGTGCTGTTTACTGTGATCATACATCATTTGTTTATTTGTTTGTTTGTTTGTTTTAGGAGGTGGATGAATTTAGGACAAGAACACTTTCCAATTTTGTCCTGATCTCCCAAAGTACTCTTCAAACATTGGAAGAGTTTTGCATGACAGCACTTTAGTGTCTCATACAGCTTCTGTGTATGTCTTTCCTGCTTATAGAATCAACTGAAAAATCTATTACATATATATTTTAGATGGACAACCAAGACAGTCACTCTCCTAAATTTTCTCTCCACAACATTATGCAGGAACCTGTTGGCATGGCGTGTATCCCACCACTCCATGTATAAAATGACTAATTTAGAACTGCTGTTTGTGAGTATCAAGGAGAGGTCCATTTATATACACAGCACGATGAACTGGTGTGCACATAGGTTCACTCTGCAGCTGTGCTGGAGAAAACAGGCAAATCCATACTTATTAACAGATAGGACCAGGAAATGTCACATCAGTTCTGACACTGTGCTCAGCCCGTGCTGTGGTGTCAAAGGGCAAGCCAGACATCAGCAAGGACATGCTAGCCTGCTGTGGCGCTCAGCGCTGTCACATGAGAGAAAGCAGGTGCTGAATGTAGAGTGCTCATGGAGTGAGCGGTCCCTTGGAAAAGAGCATCAGATTTGACCTACGTGTCCTGGTCAGGGTGGAGGAAACATTTGTATTAAAGAAAGCACAAACGTTTTATTTAGGAACAGAGCCCCTTAGAATGGCCGAACATCCTGGACACTGAAGGGTAAAAGACAAGAAAGAAAAAAGCAAGCCAACAGAAGAAGATACTGCGAGAAATCGAGGCACCTGATCTCAGAATGGAAGGCGGGGAAGATGTTGTCGCTTCAAAGGGCCATCATTTAGAGAGGCAAGTCCAGTGCTTAGGCAGCTAGACCTCCTAAATGTCCTCAGCTGGGATGGCATTCTTGGGTCCTTCCTTTTCACAGGCGATGAGACTCAAAACTTTAGGTGTCTTGGGTCACCAAACTATGAGGGATGAGAGGCAGGCTTCAAACTTTAATGGCTAACTCTAGAGCCTCTGCTCCTAGCCGCAAAGACTACTGAAGCCCTGTCTGACTCTAGCTATTCTGGGATTCCTAGAATTTTGTAATAGTGAGAAAGAAATGATATAGTCCCCAAATGTAGTTAATCGGGCTGAGTCCATTACCTCCCTTTTGTCCTCCAGTGGAATCCCTGTGCTTGCGACTACAGACCGTCCAACCAAGTTTCAAGTTTGCCGTGTGTCAGTGTGTATGTGTGCATGGATCTGACAGGGCTAGTTCATTTCAAGTAACCAAGTATGTCTTTGGACAGCTCTTGTCAAGATCCATAGAAGCGCCAATTCCAAAAATATGTTCCTTTAGTGGTTTTTTCGGGTTCTCTGCTCTGCACGGATTGACAATGTGGTAACAAGAGACATTCTGGAGACTGGATTTAATGCAACCATATGCTAGACAGAATGAGAACCCATATTGCAGCAGGCCAGCCGGTACATTTCCATGTTAACAGAAGCTTGATTGCAGATTACATTTAGTCTCAACAGCTCAGTTCACTGCACACAGATGCCATGGGGGACTGTAAAGTTAGCGAGATGTGGGGGAGTACAACTAACATTTTTTTTTTTTGAAAAAAAAAATCCTTAAGCTGATAGAATGCCAAGGAGCATCCAAGCTGATGCTCAAAAGAAATGCTGCTATATTTGTTTTGCCAGAAAAGGAAAAATAATCATTGTGGCGAGTTGTTAGTCAAATTATGAATACGAGCCTGGCTGGTAATTGTCTGATAATACAAACAGTGATATTAGGGCTGTCAGATGCTGCACACACTGCCTGACAGCTAACATGAGCACGCTCCCTGAACGAGGAGGCGCTCCACTACTTCCAACAGTCAGGCAGACAGAAGGGCCGTGATTAAGGAAAATGTCGCTGGATTCTGGCCTCTTGTCCAGAGCTGGAACTGAGTCAACTTCCTGAAGTGTGGTCAGCATCTCCGTGCTGAGGAGAATCTGTGTAACTGTGGAAAGACACAGTGTGGGTTTGGGCTGCAAATTCATCTCATCTGCTGTGCAGCCCTGGGTAACCTCTATCGACATCGGCTTTTCCACTTCTAAAATGGGAGTGGTAATTTTCTAGCATGTCCTCCTCCTGGGGTTATCGTGAGGGTCTGCTCAGAACTTTGGATGCCAGCATAAAGTAAACCACATGGTACTCAATGAAGGTGGGGACTAGAAATTCTCTATGTGGCTGAGTTTCCATTTGTTATCATTTTAAGCACAGAGCTAGAATGATCTCTTGTCAATTTTCTTGTGGCTGGAATAGATTGTTTTTTTAATCTAAGTACATCTTTTAATCAGAATTATCCATCTGATCTCCCTCTTCCAAGAATTTGACCACAGGTACTTCTCATCTAGAAGCCTCTCTGACTTGTTGATCCTATGCCACATCTGTTAGGAGAATCTTCTCAAAGACTTGGAGAAGTCCTGTCATGTGTGAGTAACATCTTCATTCTCTCCATGTGCCGATTCTCCAGATTTCAGGCTGTGGCAGCGACAGTTTGTGAAATAGTACATGTTCCCCTTAGGTTTCCCAGGATGCTTTGTAGTTAAGATTGGTCATGTGACTAGGCTGTAGGCAAGGATGGAGTAAGGAACCCTCAGACCTCACCTTTAAACTTTCTATGTGTGCACAATGCTTGTTATTTATACCCATCCTCCAGCCGAGCAGGAACAACATAGAAACATGGAGGCAAAGCCAAAGATGGAAGAGACCTAGGCCTCCTGGGACTCCCTGAAGGCTTAACCCCTCCCCCATGAATGGGCCTGAAAAGTGAATGAGAAACAAGGGTCCATTTTCCTACTCCTCTGAGATCAGCTGACTACTTGCTGAAGTAGCCAGTTTACCTTCAAATACAGGCACCCGCCAACTTCGTGTCACTACCCAGGGCCCTGTGACCAGAAGCACAAGCAACATCCCACTTGTTCCCAGAATGCACCAGCACTTCCAGCCCCATCCCATCTTCTCTCTACCCATTCACCAAAAACAAAAAAAAAATTTAAAAAGCTTGTCCTTGATCTGGGGAACGTGGTTTGATTAGGGGGCAGTAGCACTAGGTGTCACAGGCATGAAGAATACCCTTGCTCAAGCTGGCCTCTCTCTGCCTCTCTGCGCACTTCATGCCCACCTGGCACCTTGGCAGAACCCTGCTGATCATTTGTTTAAAGATACGAGTTGAAGCTATAGCCTGTCTACACTCCGGCATGGCCAACAAGGGGCTTCTGTTCCCAGGTGGATCTGGATGCTCACAGCAAGCAGTGCCTTGTAGAACTGGAAACACCCTTCTGAGGTCCACAGTCACATGTGGCTGCTGCTGTTGTTCACAGTTCGGGTTTGAGGACTCTTCCAAAGATGATTTGCTTTGTTGTTTGCTGAATTTGTACAGACTTCTCGGTCTACTCCACTGACATTCGAATGGTCATTAGGTCATTTGATCCCGGAACTCGGAGTCGGGTGTCAGAGATTCCCACAGTGGCTTTGATGATGACAGCTATACAGAGTCTCTGTTGGTGACAGGAAGCCTGGGTTTGAGTGCCGGCTCTTTGAAAAGAATGAAATGAATCATTAGTCCATGTTTCTCTAAAATAAGTATAAATGAAAATAGCAAGTCTGTCCTGAGACCTTCGGTCCTGTGATATTGCTGGCTTATCCATTTTCTTCAGAATTGCATCCCTGCCCCTACTCCAGCACCTGGTATGTGCTTACCCCCCCCCCCCCCGTTAAAGATGGTCAGGTGACTGAATATTGTTTTAGAAACCAAATGAGGTAATAAATAAGAAACACTCTGTAAACTCTGTAGTGGTGCATTCAGGGAAGTGTTATTATGGCACAGATGGGGAATTCAGGGACTGTCCCCAAACTGAAGAGCTCCTTGGCTATTTTAAGATGTTGGAAGACACTTCGGCAAGTGTATTTCAAATGTGCATCAGTCTTGGGGCCCAGTGCTGTATGCAAATGAGGCCTGAGCAGAGAGGCAGTGTGCTGTCTTAACAGAGGTAAAAGGAAGAAAGGCCTGGAATGTTCCTTGGTAGACAGGCATAACACATGACAGAAGAATCTTCTACTTGCTTGTTAAAACAAACAAGTTTGGTTTGGTTTTGTTTTTGCAAGGTGGCCATTGGAATGTGGAACTGGAAAGGAATTTCCCCACAAAGAGTGACTATTTCATAAGATGCTTCTCATTTATCTATAGTCCTACCAGGTCTGCAAAATGACTTGAGGCAGAATTCGCCAAAAGTGGCCCATCCAATTGACCTCGCGCCAGTCCAACCCCTGACCTGATGGATGGTGGTTTAAGGAAGCGTGGTCTGTGTCACCTGTGTAAACCCAACTGCACGGGACACTCAGAGTGAGCCACTTTCCTGACAGATTTCCACATCGCTGGAGACTGAGAACACTGACTTCTGGCAAGAACGATTCCACCAGTCAACCAGAAAGGAGAACCAACAGAGGAACCACATCCTGGGGTCACGGTGGTTCTGTTTCCTCTGGTCGCTGCCAGTTCCATGTCTCGCTGCCTCTCTGCCTTTAGAGTCCATGTTCTTAAACGTAGTTTTTGTTATCCAGTCCAAAGAACTTAATAGAAAGAAGAGGATGTCAGCAAGTCTTGCAGCCTGCTGGAGGCTCCTAGAGGGCCCACATATCTCCACAGCTCTCAACACAAAGCCTCACACAGACAATGTGAGGTAATTGGTTAATTGGTAATGTAGGGTGTTGATCATAAGGGAACCTCTGTTCAGGAGTTTTTCTTTCCCCAAAGCCCTCTCCTGGGATACTCTTGAGCTATCACTGTAAATATACTGTCCTCTGTCTTTGTCAGCTACTGTTCCCATAGCCCACCGTGCTCCCTTCCCCCATGTTACCCAGGCCATAGTAACAAAGACAAAGAAGATTGGGCACACTGTATAGAACTACAGGTCGCTTTGCTGCAATAAGTTCATCAGGCTTCGAACTAAATTAATCCATGTTGTAGGGAAGTGAAGGAGACAGTCAACACTCCAGACACTGGGTTCACAGGGAAGAGAAACACACAACTCCCATCTCTTAGGAGATCTTAAAATTGTTGGCAGAAAGACTCAAATACAGACAACCAGTGTGTTATTTTAAAATTACATTAAATATTTCTATAATTTATATATAAATTTTTAAATAGGTAATAAACTCATGCCCACAGTATAGTGCTGTCAGATGACATATTTATATAACATGTGCTATTAAATGTTGTAAAGAAGTCATGTACAGGGTCCTCCCAAAGCTCTGGGGTCATGCTAGGTCAAGAGATCAAAGGCGCCTTCAGGGAGTAGGAAGCATTTGAATGGAAACAGCGTAGGCTCTCCCCAATGGCAGGAGCCAGGAAGAGGGCCATTCTAAGTAGAGGAAATCACAAGTTTAGTGACAAAGAGGGGTGGACAGATGTCACGGTGAGAGGGGACTACAATTCATCTGGAAAGGCTGGACCAGTATTTCCCAGAAAGTGCTCTAGGAGAGAAAAAAAAATGTTCCATGGTTGGTAAGTTTGGGAAATGCATGCTATTTAGAAGCATAAAGTATAGATGTGGTTATCCCAGGCTGTGAGATAGCAGTTCAGAAGCTACCTTGTCCAGGGCCGTAAGGCAGAAGACCTGGATGCAGCAAGAAGGGGGCGCACAAAGGCGGATGATGCAGAGATGCCGAGGGAGCAGAAGGAGGGCCTACTAATTGCAAAAAAGAAATGGATGTAAAAGAACGAGGGTTTCTGCCAGCTTACTGTCTCCAAGTGCATAACCTGCAGCTGGCCATGAAGTCCTGACCACAGAAGGCAGCACAACAGCTGTGCGCATCCCAATGAAAGGAAGTGGTTTTTAACAGAACGAATTCAGCTAGCAAAATGTTGCAGTGACCCCATTAAAATGATTCCCTTGCTGTTAGCCTGTAGAAGAAAAAAAAACATGAAAACATAACGCATTCAATAAAAATTACAGCGGAGCTGGAGAGACTGCTCAGAGCTTAGGGACACTTTCTGCTCTTCCAGAGGACCTGGGTTCAGTTCCCAGCGACCACGCTGGACATCACGCCACTGCCTGTGACTCCAGCTCCATGGGATCTGATGCCCACTTCTTACCATCATGGGCGCTTACACACATGCAATCAATACACATGCCCAAATATGGACACGAATAAAAATAATTAAAAAGAAAGAAAAATCATGGGAAACAGCATTTCTTTGCTGACTTCTCCTAGACATCAGTACCATCTGTTTGGAGCAGGTATAAGGCACCGTGCTAGGGGTACATGGCTGAGGTTTGAGTCTCGACTAGAGCATAAGGTACTTTATGTCCTTTTGAGCATTATGTATCATCTAAGTTGCTCTATTAGCACATCTGTAAGACATGGACCATGATCCTTAACTGTCTGCTCGCAAGACTGTTAGAAGGACTCAATTGGCTGACTTCATTGGTTGCTTATTAGAGCTGACATTGGCAACAGGGACTTCTTGTTCCAGATACACAGCTAGACTGTTGTAACACACTCATTTCACACATAAGCAGGGACTAGTGAGAACAGGTGACTCACTCACACTCAGACACACAGCCAGGGTACATTGCCCGACATGTAGATGCTCAGCTTTGCAGGGATCCCTGTCTTCCAAGAGCCGAGACGCAGAAAGAAAGAAACCAGAGCCGTGTGATGGTTAGTACTGTCAGTGTGACCAGATCTAGAGTTGGCATGGAAACAAGCCTCTTGGTAAGTCTGTGAAGAACTGTGTCAATTTGATTAGTCGAGGTGGACACACTACATGTGAAAGGTACCATTCTATGAGCTAGGGCTTCTGTTTAAGTGAAAAGGGGCTTTAACAGTAGTGTTCATCATACCTGCTTCCTGATTACGGACATGATGTGACCAGTTGCCTCCCGCACCTACGGCCACGACTTCCCTGACACAATGGACTGTATTTTCCGGAACTGTACGTTCAAATACACCCTTCTTCTTAGGTCACCTTAGCAGAGTATTTTATTACAGCAATTGGGAAACTAACTAGTACTGGCTGCAAAGGAAATGTGGGCTGAGTAGTGAACCTGTATCAATCTAAACCTCAAGTGGCAAACACACTGAGCATTGTGGGTAACCTTGCCCTCCTTGTCTGCCCCTATGCCTACCAAGTGGGCATTCTGCCTCTATCATTATCCATCACTTGGCTGTAGTTCTTGGGGTCCCATCTACTCAGCTCAATGACTTTGACACACACCGAGACACGTAGCGGTGAAATTTTTTATGGTGCTATCCCCCACTGATTCAAAGTGGAGATGTCATTGTCACCTTCTCTCCTAGGTCCTCTCTAAGTCCAGGGGGCTTTCTGTGGTGCTGGTCAAGCGTCCCTAAGTCGTCTTTCCTGAACTACAACAGGAGTAGCAGCTGACCTTCCTGATCTTGTTTTGCCTCATCCTTCCCTCACCAGGGTCGGCATGCCCATCTTTTCACAGTCTCTAGTTCTCTCCCTGTTTTCATAGTCCACAGGATAGGGGTCCAAACCTTCACCATGGTATTCCGTGGTCATTAGATGGCCCTTTGTCATTATCTCTCTGTGCCCCAGAGTGTCAGCCTAGAGCCTGGAGAAACAACTTATGTTGAGAAGAAATTAGATGCAGACACTAGAACTGAGTGATACTATAGAGAAAAGCAGAAGAAAAAAACCACACACACAAGCCAACCACCAGCTCTTGGCTTAGGATGAAAGTATGTCTATACAGTTTCAAATCAGAGCTGTGTGGCTGGTTCTCCAGAGAAGCACCTGGAACACTGTTTTCCCGACCCTCCCTCTTGTCTGTTCAGTTGTCTGAGATACTTTGATGTCTGTAGAACAGTACTATTTCCAATCAGAGCCGAGTTTCCTCTCCAGACAGGAAGACAGCCCATAAGCAGAGAAGCCAGGCTTGTATTTGTGGTCTGATTGCAGCTGTGACTCATCCAGCCAAGCCAGAGGCTGTTTTGATCCTTCCCTGTTCAGAGCCTATTTACAGCTGTAATTTTCTTCCTTTCCTTTCTTCTCTCTCTCCTGACTCTTGTGAATTATCAGAAGGGTCATACACATTTGACAAGTGGACCCTGTATCAGAGAGAGTGTACAACTGAACACACTTTTGCCTGATGCCCACAAACGAATGCTTGTGTTTACAGGTCTGATGACGGAGTTCCAGTAATGACTTGGCCTTTTTTTCCTTGATTGAATATTCCCTTGGGCCTGCCAGTCTGGACTTCTGTTATTTAATGAGGACATTGGAATACAACCTCAAGATGTCTGCAAAATTGACCTTTTCTTTGGGTTTATTCCAAGAGCAAAATAGAGCCTGCATTAGACAGGGTGGCTCCAGAATACAAGTTTGGAATTCACTCCCCTCAGAAGCCCACCAGAACCAGAGATTGCCACAGGATGGATGATTTAAAGTTCACAGTGCACGAGAAGGAACAGAAAGTTCAAGCAGAGAAAGCCACTTGTCCTAAGTCACATGGCATAGTCACAACACAGCAGTGTCTCACTGGATGGCTTGCATCAGAGATTACAGAGCTAAAGCTCTGCTATCCACCATGGACAAGCTTCCTGTGTTATACCGGGGCATTGCTGTGCATTCTCTTCCTTCTAGTCGGCAGTGTCCCTGGCCAGAGCAAGGAGAATGGGGGAGGGGGAATGAGAGACAAGCAACAAAAACTAACCTAAAAAGAGAGAGAGACGGAGCCGTCTTCCTCTTAGCCTGGGAGCCAATGCAGAACATTTAAAAGTCATGCAAAGGATCTGAAAGGGAACCACTTCAGAGATGCTAGACCTATCACATTCACCTCACACCTTCATCTTCAGTTCAGTTACTACAGGAGCACCAATTTAACACTTCTATGAAGACTGAATGAGAAAATGTGGTCATAAAGTACTTTATAATGAGGACTTTGATTTGTGAGAATTATTATCATGTCCCAACTCCATCATCTTATTTTCTCCAAAATACACACTTCAGCTGGGACTTCTCAACTCCAATGTTAAAGGTTATCCTTTGGTATAAATTTGGCACAAACTCACCGTGGACCATTGGGGATACAGAAGTATATTTTTACACAGAAAGAAAAGCATTTGTAAACTGAAGACCCATCTATAACACACATATACTTAGAATCAAATTATAATAATTTGTAATTGTTGTAAGGTTTCTCCAGATCAGCGAAAAAGAAAAACATATTCATGCACAAACACATGCGTGACATTTGACATTAGAAAGCATGAAAATCTACATGTTATCTGTTGTAGCATATGCTCAGCTTGTCAACAGTTGCTTTCCTATCACCTTAAGGAGTGAGACCTTATGGGAGATCCCCTGAGCTCTTCCACAGACAGCTCCCACAGAAAACGCTGACCCAGCTGAGGGAACTTTTGAGAGTGGAAAAAAAATCACACTTTAATTATTACACTACAAAAAAAAAATGAAGAATCTGAACTGCTTGCGCAACATAGGGTATGCGGTTACTCTGTTTACAGATGCGGAGCATTTCAGGAATGGCAGTGACTGTAGGTGATGTGGTACAAACTAAAACAGAAAGCCTCAGACACATTAGGCCTGCCCAACAAGTCAAGTTAAGCCCTCTGTGGAGTATCCGCCATTCTTCTGGAAAGTGCTGTTATGACACTGAATCTCAACGTCCTTCTCTCTAAGATGCAACTACTTCCTGAATCCAAACCCTACCTACTCCTCCAATCAAGCCACTGCCAGCACTTTTATAAGAACATAAATGGCAGCTGAGGAATGGTTTAATGGTAGAGTGCTTAGATGTGGGGTTCGATTCCCACCCCCATTAAAAGGCTGTGGTAGCCAGAATTAGATCCTTTGATAGATTTTTATGGTGTTAGTGTAATGAAGTTGATATGTCTCATCAGCATCATGGGCATGTCCTAAACAGTCCACATTCTAACCTGTAAATTGTTTCTTCATAGCAGAAAGATGTTCCATTCATCCATACTTGCACCCCAGGAATTTCCAAGGGCTTTGCTATTCTTTTGAATGCTGTTATTGAATATGTTTCATTTTTGAGAGAGAGACAGAAAGACAGTGTTTTACCATGACATCTCATTTTGCTGTGAAGATATTTGGGACACTAAGATTATTCCAGACCAGTTAAGAAAGTGAGCACCTAGATTGCAGGTTGGAGGAAAGGTCTATATGTCTGTTAATTCCCATTTCATTAATGAGGGGAACATTTAAATTCACTGAAAGCTCATAATCGCTCCCAGGTGAGAAGGAATCAGGTTCTTGATGCAGCTAAAAAGATGATCTTGAACCAGCCCCTTCTCTCTCTGTTCATCAGGAGAAATAGGTTGTGATGTTTAAACCCTACCAGGTCCACAAAATCATCTCATTGGGGATGCGCTACACAACATACAGTCGAGACCGCTACGAAGACCCCATAGAGGCATCACGATATACACACACAGCAGCAGTCAAGAGTGGAAGCATTTTCTCAGTTCAAAATTTCGTTGAAAAGTTTTACTATGATTTTCATAACATGGACCCTCACTATTTCTCTTTGATTTCCTAATCTTCTGGGATCGTTTGCATATTTCTCTTGTCCAGATTGCACCACATAGAAGCAAGTGTTCAGTCACTACCAGTGAAGTGACTTGTCTTCATCTCCCATCTTCAGTGACTCGATACAGTCATATTTTCATTTTAGCTAAAACACTCCTTCGTATGTGTGTTGGTCAACAGAGCAATACATTTGCAATTAAAATAACTTAGATTAAATAAGGGCTAAAGCAACAGTTTCTTCTGACAGAAACATTCCAGTGATGAAGGCAGAAATAAAGTGGAAAATTAAAAAATGGCACGACAATAATAAAGGCATTGAACAAGAGCACTAGAAGTTAGACTATTGGTATATTTGGGCATTTAAGTACTTAATTAGTAAAAGTGTATGAAAAACAAGACATTTTTGTACCCTCTTTGTCTCTTCTGAAGATTTTTACCAAACAAAATGAAAAAAGAGAAATTTACAGTGAAGAAACCAAGTGAGGGACATCCTAGCCAGGCAATTAAAGTTAATGTCACCATTAGACCTGAGCACATATCCTGAGAAGGACACATTCCCCCCTCTCATGTCCTTCCCAATACCTTCAACATAAGCCTGATGGAACAGGAAGCAAGCCAAATTGGATGACATTCTGCAGAATGACTCCTTAGTCCTCATCTTAAAGCCCAGAGGTGAAACAGGAGGAAATGCTAAAACTGTTTCCGGTAGCAGGAGGTGGGGAAACAAAGGACAGCAGAAGTGGCTGGATGGGATCCCAAAGAGGGAAAGAACATTGCCTCATAACTGATGGGGTATGGATGAAGTGTGAACTGCAGTGAGCCCCAGGGTACTGAGGCCAATTCCTTAGTTCTATCTCTGTTCTGTGAGTGTGTAAGGTGCAAGGTGCTAACATTAGGAGAAGCCGAAGAAGGTCACATGGGTGCTTGCTCTGTGCACTGTTAGAATAAACCTAAATCTATCAAAACTTCCAAATAAGGAATTGAAAAACAGCCGTGCCTGGGTGTTGACACCATTGCTCATCACACCCTTAGCCAAGTGACTGGAGCACTCACTCCTCACCTTTGATCTGATCTGCAATTGGGAACAGTAAGTCTGTTGCTATGAAACCAGGCAAGGAGTGTGGGGGCACTGTGGAAGCTAGCCACTATTTTTCAAAGGATATTTTATTAACCTTCCCTGCCCCCAAATATCCTGGCTACCAAATAAAATATAGAAGACTCAGATCTAAGTTTGAATTTACAATAAAATACAGTTTTAATTGAGACATACTAATTTTTTGAGACACGGTATTTTTAACTAGAATTTAAATTTAACAGGATGTATGCTACTTTGTTGGTTTTGTTTGTATTTTTTTGGTTCTTTTTTTTTTAACCAAATCTGATTCAACTGTCTACCCAACTTCTAACTTTCCATCCTGTTCTATAAGACAACCTGCTCCCTCTCTCTTCAGTGACTCCTTACACAACACCAAGGAGTCTGGCACATGATTCCGAAAGTCAAATGCCATGACACCTGATCTCCTGGAGAGATGCACAAAGAATAGTCAACCACATGACCTCAATAAATAGAATTCACCAATAATCCTGGGAAATTTCTCCCTCTTACCCAATTGCAATTTCACAAAGTTTTATCTAAAAATTTTAATGATATTTTAATTAACCATATCTCGTAATATCCCAATGACACAGGTGCCCTGCGGATTTTCACACTGTGAGATAAGCACTATGGCAACTCATAGGATGGTCCTAGTAGATGAGAGTGCCAGCTTTCCCTTCTGTCCTGTGCTGTAGCTCAGGAGGATGGATGAGAGAGAAGACAGTGAACTAAAACAATGTTTTCACTTACACCAGCTGTCTTAGTTAGGGTTTCTATTGCTCTGAAGAGACACCATGACTGTCGCAACTTTCACAAAGGAAAACATTTAATTGGGGCTAGCTTACAGTTCCGGATGTTTAGCCCATTGCTGTCATGGTTGGAAGCATGGCGGCATGCAGGCAGACATGGTGCTGGAGAAGGACCTGAGAGATCAACATCTTGATCCACAGGCAGCAGGTAGAGAACTGGCTTAAGCTTCTGAGACCTCAAAACCCACCCCCCAAGTGACATACTTCCTCCTACAATGTCATTCCTATTCCAACAAGGCCACACCTCCTAATAATGCCACTCTCTATGGGCCAAGTATTCAAACACATGAGTCTATGGGGGCCATTCCTATTCAAAGCACCACACTAGCCTAGCCTCACTTACCTGCAGAGACACTGAAGCTGAAGAAACATAAATAATAAAGACTCTCCCTGTCTCATGAGGAAATGATCATCTTCATGCTCTGGGCTATATCCTTTGGCTTCTCTGGGACACCCTGAACAATGAACAGTCAGGGCATTCATTCAATACACAAAAACTAACAAAATCCGTTACTCCACAAATAAATATATAAATAAATACATATGTTCATATATAATTTATGATGTCTGCCACCACAGAAAAGCAAAATGTCCTGATGTGGTATCTGTTCAGAGAGTCTTCTCAAATCATTGAGCAGGTCCTAAGTTTATGAACAGTCATAAGGAAAATGAACACATCTAAGTAGTAGAACTTCACTGATGTTTACATCTTTTTATTGTAAATAATAAAAAAAGAGGGCAAAACAAAACTAGTGGGGTATGTGACGCCACATTTGAGACAATGAGACATCAGTATGAGGTTCAGGCAAGTTATGGTTTCTCAATGAGTTCTCATGGCACTAATCAGATATTGGTGGTTTATTTTTGCTCTAAGTTGCTTTCTTCTCCCAAATGCAGGTGGTGCTGAAAGTCATAACATAAATGAAACATAGTTGTGAAGCAAAGGAAACATTTAACAATAAACAAGAAGACATGTCTATTGGTGAAATTATTAAGGCCACTCCACATAGTTAAAAGGGATGTTTATTTTGTGAGGTAACTTACAAGTGAAGGGATAGGCTACAGGGTCTGGGAAAGGTGTGGTGCAGTCCAGCGGTGTTCTCTGGAGAACTCTGCTTGATCTACCTTCAGCGTCCTGGATCCAGGAACCAAGAGAGCCTGCTCATCCAGATCTCAGGTCTTCAGGGTCCTGTCTCGACCCACCTTGTAGGCGTGACAGTTACTGAAGCCTCAGTGGGGGTTGGAACTTCCAGATCAAAGCTGGAATGGCTACCCACTACACATGTCTGTCTGGAGGAGTCAGGACTTTATCTGGGAGTCTTCAAAATAACATCGACCACCCACTGCTTGCAAGGGTAGGGCAAATGCTACTGACAATTATTGCATTTCATGCAAAGAGTCAACACAAGTGCATGTGACCTCAGCTGGTGCCAGCTCAGTTCTGCTGAATTATATAACAATGTGGTAAACTAGAAGCTTCACCTACCTGCAAATAGTGAGAGCCTGTATGAATTTATTTGGGGTGATCATGATGTGATATTGACATCTACAAAGTTCACCCTCAAGAACCACACAGCTGACTTACATTTTTTTCCCACACATTGTAAGTTTACAACTCTTGTGTGTTGGGCCATATATAGCCACATGCCGCCCATGGGCCATAAGCTGGGTACCCATGTTCTGGGCACATACTTCATCTTTGCTCTTCCATAGCATCTGGATGGCAGAGTTCTACTTAAAGAGCTCCTCCCCTCAGGTTCCTTAAGTGAAGGAGAGCTTGATTTTCTCTAAATCATCACATTGCTTTTAAAGGGCCAGGGTCTTTTCTTGGGGATTATCAATGCAATGGTCAATGTTTCATCTGCTTTTTAGTGTTGAGTTCAAAGATCCAATGTGTTCATGGCAAATCTACAATGTCTACCAGCGAAGGTGCTACTTCCTAAGTGGCAATAAGAGACCCAACTCCTTGGTCAGATTGAGCACTGGCATGGTCCACTTCAGTAAGTTGTTGGAGTTCGAGTTCAAATTTTGTCAATAGCCTCTGTTTGCTCTCATGTGTGTTTCTCCCAATGATCTCTATGATTTCCTGTTCTCACACTTTAAACTCTAGGTCCCTTGTTTCCTTCAGAAAGAAAGGAATTTCAGTCCTGGGTTTCTAGTGCCAACACCTTCTGTAGTTACTGAAAACAGCTTCCTGTGGCTATGGAGCTCTCTATTTTGTTTGTGATTCTCCCATGTCTTCTCCCCACTGTAGAGGTGTGTCAGACACGTCCTATAGTGTATGTTTTGAGAGCTGAGAACTTTGCACAGTGGGAGGTAACAAACTTTCCAGGATCAACAGCGTGGAATCTACGAGGAGATTTCCCCCTGGATCAACATCAAGATGCAGCTTGTACTAGCAGAAGACGCAGGCCCTAAGTTTATTTGGGATTTAAGAGAAAATTTCTGCCAGGTGTGAGTCTAAGATGTGGATTCAGACTTCAGATCCATCCTGACCAATGTAGTAATATACTTCTCCTTTCTGTGCTTCTGCCTACCCATTATTTCACAGGGGAAACACGCCAATGGTTTGGCAGGAATCAAAGAATACCCAATAACACCAAGTTACAGGGTGGAAAACACACTCCAGGCACAAAGCTACTAGTACTTTAAATGTATGCTCACACCTTCGGCTGGCCCTGTAAATTTGATATTTCAGTCCTGTGTGACAGACAAGGACCCTTATGCTCAGGGAGTTAAGCAAATTACCAGGAAAGAGTGGAACTCAAAGTCCAGCACATGGATGCCTCTAGAACCCATGTTCACACACTTCTCATTTGAAAAATGCTACTGCATCAAGAGTAGCAAGTATCTAAAAATTTTCCATTTAATCCTCACAACACACACACACACACAGGTGTTGGTGTGCCCTCTTTTATAATAAGCAGTGATGATCCTCACTGTAATGCAGCTAGTAACTGGTAAAGCTAGGGGCTATGCCTCCTATCTGAATCGTTGGCCAGATTTCTTCAACTAAAAAAGAAAAGCACAGCTTCCGAGTCCTGTGTGCTGGCAGTGCGGTTTCCAATACTATAAGGTCGTGCTGCCTTCCGTGAGTCTAGCTCCACTCTCCACATGCCTTCTGAGTCAAATTGTCTTATTCTAACCGGAACGAAGAGTCTTCTCAGTGTCAGCAGCGCAGAGCCCAAAATGGACTTCTCTCTGTCCCATGCATCATTCCCCCAAACAAAACTGCCAGCAAAGCTCTGCTTCTAGAACTTTGATTATGTATAACGCTGCTGGGAACCAAGGGGAGAGAGCCAGCTCCGTTTCTGACATCAGCAATGCCACAGCACTGGTAGGGAGAAATCCACCTTGCACTTTGTCAGGAAAGTCAATCTGATTCCAGATGACGGAGGTGGAATGCCGTCAGGGTGATTTGCAGGAACATTTTTTGATCACTAGGGATGTTTAAAAATAAAACAAAATATCTTGGTTAGAAATAGAATTTTTTAAGGACCATGACATCATTTTCTGAGCAGGTGATAAAATTGCTCATGACAATAAGCAGTGTGATGAAAAGTTTGCCAGGGAGAATGGCCATTTCTGAGATCTGAGGACCATGAGCTCCCAGGATCCCCACGTGGGCCCCAACGGTATTCCTTCATTTGGGCCCTGTGACTAAGAGGACTCATAAATAGAAAGACCAAAGAGAGATTGAGTGGGGGAGGGCTTGTTTACAGGAAAGCTACATCTTTTTATTTCTCTGCCAATCCCTTACCTTTGCGGACCTCAGAAGGAATAGGGAGGGGAAGAGGAATTCGCCAAACATAAACAAACAACCCTGGAAGAAGATCATATGGCCTCACAGGCCCTAGGCTCAGGGAATAATAAGCATCTTGGTTTATGTGGCACTTTATAGCTCAACGTACAATTTCAATGAGACCGCTTCTTTTGATCCCCCCCCCCAAATGTAAGTGAGGTCAGCTAGAATTATCATCCTCACTTGACACCTAAGCAGACTGGCACCAAGACGGAAGTAACATGGCTAGCTTGTAGCTGAACCCCATTCTGTGAGTCTAGAACACAGGGTACCCCTCCTTATACCACATCATCCTGAAAGAAAGTAGGAAGTCCCACCTATCCCATTTCTTCAGGTAGTTGCCTAGAAATTAATCAAACAAGTGAAACCTACTACAATATACACAAGACATCGAAACAGGAAGTATCAATAAAGAGTCAAAGTGGACAGGACAGGAGCTTAAAGACAACCAGCTAACACAATAGTGGGTGATGTTAAAGTAAATCAAAGATTATTTAACTTTCAAGCTAATAAAAACAAGGGGTAACGTTCCTTTAATGTGTTCTGTTCTTTACAAAGACAAGGCTACTCTGCCGTCATTCACCCATTCAAGAAGTGTTTCTATAATTCCATGTCCATTATTGACCTTACAGAACAGAATGGGAAAAGGCTTCCAAGGTTTGGGGTCATGGACAAAGAGATACAGAGCATTAATTTTAGAACTGCCATGAAATATCTGTCATATGTGCATGCAAGACAGTTTCGTCATATGCAAAAGGATGATACTGCCTTCTGCTGCCAGAAGTATTCGAGCATTCAAGAAGTTAATAAAGTGACTAGATTATAGACATCTGACATAGAAATACAAAATAATCATACACATATGAAACAAGAAGGACAGTCCTTTACGTGAGGGGAGTGGGAAAGCAGGGTAATCCAGACTCCAGCCGTGTCTCTTGTCTTCCTCACCCTTGGGGTCCAGACAGCACAGTGTGAGTGCTGCTGCTGTAATTCGCCTTACAAGAGAGATTTTGAACCCCTTTCAAGCTCCCACTGCACTTTGCAGGTATCTCTCATCCAAGCCTCCACATCAGGCTGTCATCAGAAGAGTCACCCCCCTGTGACACACACACACACACACAGCCTTCTTAAAGACAAGCCCTGTGTCTTCTCTACCCACTGCAGAGCCTTCCTAAGCTGTCTCTAAAGTGATGTCACCTGGTATGTATTAATAGATCAGTATTATATATGTATTATATTATCATAATAGATCAGTAATATATGTATTAATAGATCAGTGTGCAAATTGTAGCTTTGAGAGGTTAATATTCTGGGGGTGGGGGGCGGGGAAGGCAGAGTAATGAGAACAAATATACCCAAGTAAAGACAGTACTGTGCCGTGTTAAACTAACGAATTTCAAAACCTAAACAATCTCAGGATGGTATCTCTGCTCTACAGGAGATGCCAGTCTGGGCGGGCCTGCCAACAGTGGCAAGTAGAGTGTGAAAGGACTCGGAGATGTGCCTCCCAGGTTCGTACCCAGTCCAAGAACACTCCTGTGCAGTGAATCCACCAAATTCTGCTGATTACCCAAGTCAGTAGCCTACACAGCCAGCCATTTACCTCCTTGCTTCGGCCAAGGAGACGCTTGATCAAGTGCCAGCAAGTACAATGAATGTCATACCTTACAAGTCCCAAGGAGACAGCATGTTCCTTTTAGCATTAAATGCTTCATTCAGAAGAAGCCATTTAAAACCCGAGTCTGGTCTTTTTCCTTGATGAGCAATTGCAAGCTGCCTCCCAAACCTTTGTT
The DNA here is from genome assembly GCF_007827085.1 of Peromyscus californicus insignis. Taxonomy (NCBI): domain Eukaryota; kingdom Metazoa; phylum Chordata; class Mammalia; order Rodentia; family Cricetidae; genus Peromyscus; species Peromyscus californicus. The sequence goes on along the minus strand of NW_026294536.1, from coordinate 1,612,739 downwards.
TGTTGGGAGGAGAGAGGAAGGGTAAAGCATGTTGTAAAGCATTTTAATTTTCATCTTTAATGAAACAGATTGGATAGCAGGTTCCTTCGATTTGATTTGATTTGATTGTCTCCTGAGTGCCTTCTTGTGGATTGCAGAATCTTGTGGCACTTCCTGTCAGAACTAACTTTTCTACACGTTAAGGCTGTGGCATTATAGGCACAGTCTCAAGCCTGTGTCTTCCCCCAGCATTCCATCATTATTATGGTAACACACCAATCATAAATCTCAAAGCTGGAGAGGAGAGAAACATGCACTTCTTTCCCCTCTATTCTCCTGAGCACATAAAATTATATAACTCTCCGAAGCCCTCTTTTTATTGCTGTTTGGCCTTCTTGGCAGGACAAATTCTTTAAAAGGATTATTTCTTCGTAGTAATAGAGAATTAATGAATCCATCCAAAAACTCATTTATTTTAATTGATTAACAAAGACGTAGGAAAAAAAAAACCCTTTGGGTAGGAGGCAGGAAGCAAGCCTGCTCAGTGTGCCATTAATACTCACAGTGTCTCCTCTTTCATTCTCTGATGAAAGGAGAACAGCATCTCAGTCCGTTTTTAGAAGAAAACTAGAACAATGCCTGGAAGACATAGCAGGTCAATTACTATTTGCGGAATAAATGAGCAATGTAATTCAGAGACATAACTTACTTTTTCTGGGTCTCAATGTTTTCCCTTGCTCAAAACACCAAAAAATGATTCATAATATCTGCATTTCTGCCTGACGAGGTCAAGGTATCAGAAGAGATAAATTATGGCTTCGTGAATGTTGAGTGATGCGCAGAACTCAAGAGGCAGCCTTGTGAGTCATGGCAGCACTTGACCTGTGACCTTAGTCAAGACATTTCAGCTCTCGCAGCTCTCTTCTCCCCAACGAACAAGATCCGACTGCGCAATCCCTAATTTTATTTCCAGCTCCAAACCAAGATCTTTCGACAGCCAGCAAGTATCATTCCATGCAAAATACCCTTCTAGGAAGAAACATTTACAAAATTCCAAGAGATTTCAAAGAAAAATAAAATTCACGGATTTTTCTAAAATACTTTGTGCTGGTTATATTTTAAAATATCAAAGCAGGTCATCGGGGAATAACACAGGGAGACATGAAAACCAGATTTCATAAGAAAAGTCTTTGGGGGAAATAAAACTTTGAGCTGACTTCTGGTATGTGTCATGGAGTTCATTCTGACCTTCCAAAATGCTTGTGTAACAAACTTGGATTTGGCATTTGGTGCTGGCTTTTGCAATCCACCTAATGAGAAATACTCCTAAGACCAGCAAGAGTATGCTGCATAAAAACATGCAGGGAAATGTAGGGGTTAGAAGCAGTGCAAATACACTGTTGTAGGTTAAACAGGCCACTGCGCGTGACTATCAGGACAACACAAGGCAATTCCAGACACAAGAAAGAATAGACCCCCTCGCAGCTTTTAGGGGAAACTCATTGACTTACAAAGCCAGCAAATTTCCTACAGAATTCAGCTAAAGGAAGCAGCCCATCAAAAAGTACAACTGGGATGCAGATAATGGGTACCCACAGAGAATGAAACACACAAGACAGTTTGCTCTTCACGTTATTAATAAAATCACACATGACCAGCAATTAAAAACTCTTGCAAAATGACACTTGCAAATTTAATCTCCCATGTTTGATCCTCACCCTGGCGTGTCTTCATCACCCTTATTTTGAAAAATTATATCTCAATTGTTGTCATAGCTCCCCCCCACAAAAAAAAAAATCAAAAAAAAGCTTGTCTTGATTCCTGATCCATCTTTTTCACGGCTTAATGAACTATGTGACCACGTCAAGTTCAGAGGAAGTCCCAGAAACACTTCTTAGGGATAGCATTTGTGGTAGCCTGGGCGAGGCTTCCAGAACAAACAAGGTAGGAAGTGCCGGAAGTTCAGCCCAGCAAACATGGACATCCCATTGCTTTTGCAGCCAGGTACAGATCAGCGGTGCTCAGTGGTTCTTCTAGCCATGAGTCAAAGATTCACTTTGCTGCTGGTCCTCTTTAGCTCTTACTTTATCTTCCAAATTCATCACAAAAGAGAAGGTAATGCAAAATGCATAAGATACATTTAAAGTTTAAGCTTAGGATATCCATGAGATGGTCCAATGGACAAATGGACCTTCAACCAAGCCTGACAGTCCCCAGGACCTCCTGGTAGAAGGAAGGACCTGACTCCCACAAGAATGACGCAATTTAGTAATTCAACATCAGCTTTGACAAGTGCCCTTGCTTCCTTGTTATTGAATAAAATTCTTTACTATTCATCTCAAATTTCCCACTTCCTATCCAGCCCTTTGGAACTGGAGGGGTACTAAGACTTGGGCTCGGGCGAATGTATGGCCAGAAGAAGAAACAGATCTCCAAAATACTAAATACTCAAGCCAACATCATTGAGGCTGGCCAACTATGACTCTCAGATACAACCCAGACAAAATTAACTGAGTGCCCTTAACATTTTTACCTCCTCAGCACCACCTAGCCCAGGACCCCCACTGATCCCATGAGCTGATCCTAGATACCATTTTCTCTTAGAAACATTCCTGGACTACAAAGTCCACTTGGATAGCTGCTTTTGTGAATTCAAGTTTTGTCACACATCCTGTGCCCAACACACAGTTTTATAAACAACACCTTTTAACATTGGCATTCTTTACCTGTAAGTTCCTTATCACAGATAGTCCTGATTTGTTATGGCTGTTGTGTCCTCATACCATATCTTTCCTCAGGGTCCTATCTGCTGAATGAATGAATAAAAGAAAATTGCAGGTAAATAAGTTAGTGGTAGTCAAAATAGGGAGTCAGAAAAATGTTTTTGTTTTTTGGGGGTTTTTTTTTGGTTTTTCGAGACAGGGTTTCTCTGTGTAGCTTTGCGCCTCTCCTGGAACTCACTTGGTAGCCCAGGCTGGCCTCGAACTCACAGAGATCCGCCTGGCTCTGCCTCCCGAGTGCTGGGATTAAAGGCGTGCGCCACCACCTCCCGGCCAGAAAAATGTTAGTAGCCAATAACACATTAAAGAATTCCATATGAACCACCTCATGAATGACTTGGTCCTGGAACCCTGGCCAAGGTGGCAAGGAAATGAAGACAGGACAGACACACAGACAGACAGACACACAGAAAAGCCAGGCTGTGCTCACTCAGATGGAGCAGCACTGACTCTGCCAGCAACCCCGACGTCAGCATTTATTGTGCACAGCACATGGGAGGCGTTAGCTAGCCTCCGTAGGGGGTTTCTGCAGACACCAAACAGGTCCAGGTTGCAGTTAGTCCAGAGCAGGAAGCTGCAGTTGCTAGATTTTACACACACTGGTCAATCATCCTAAACACTTGTACTTGGACCAGAGGAAGGCTTTGCTATTCCCATGGGTCTGAGGCACTGGGGTCCTGGACATGGCCATGCTCATGTCAAACAGTATACACTGATTCAGGACTTTATTGGCCATTTACACACTCAGTCCAGGTCTTCTTGGTTCAACACACACAGATGAGACTAAGAACACTTCAGAGAATCCTATTAGAAAGAAATGACTTCCTTCCAAAGCAACGTCACTTCTTTAGTGGCAGTTGCTCTGGTCATCCCATGCTAACAGAGCTCATGTCCAGAAACTCCACAGTGAGTGGGCATTTCTTACATCACTAGGCACTACTCAATAACCTTGTGTCAAAGTTGTCCTTATTTTATGGCTTTACCAACATGGTAAAATCTTGCCAACCCCCCAAATTTGTTTTTCAATCGAAGTCTCAAAGGACTACAGGCATAACTCGCTCAGTCAAGGGCTTGATGTGCAAGAACGGAGGTTAGTCCCCAGAACCTACAGGAAAAAGATGACACCCAAGGTCTTCTGTGGCCCTCATGTGCGTGCATGCACACACACACACACACACACACACACACACACACACACACACACAAGTGGGAACATGCACTCCTGCAGGTGAGGAGAGGCCATCTGACAATACTCTGAACTCTTCTGTGGAAAACATTTACCTTCTTTGAAGCCGTTCTAGAAACGTCGGTGGAAATAAGCCCCCAGTCACCTGGCCATTCCTTCTTTGTTCATATTCTTCCATCCAGCATATGGAACCCCTACAACTTTCAAGCCCCATTGACCCTGTGTTGAGCACGAGATTGACACTGATATAACCTACAGGTACTGTTGTAAGCAGGCATTCATAGCACAGTAGTTACTGCCACTGGTCTATAGGGCTTGTTGTGACAGCATTATGGCAGCTGTACGTACCCTCACTGATGTAGGTACTCCTCATCAATGAAACTGAATCCTTTCCAGTTGTTATAATTTTCATGGAAACCCAGTCTGTTGACATTTCTCAGTGTTGGCTATTCACTGTTGGACCTTGTTATTCCGCCAGATCAATATTTACAGCGAGGTCTGGCATTGTCTTTAACTCACTGGCTGTATTTTCTTTCAGTGTGTCTTCGCTTGGGGCACAGTTAATAAATCTTGGGTGTATTCAAGCCCAAGATTTAGAAAGTTCCCATTGGCTCCCAGGCTTGTGGGCACTCTAGATACATCTCCAGCACCTCTTCACTGACTAGTGTATCTTCCATGTAGCAGGTAAAGTGGGTATATGGCTTGTCTTCCCTAGGAACTATCCCTCTGTAAGATGCCAAGTCCTTTACCAGAAGCATGAAGGATGGAGTCAATTATGAGGATTTTGAAATGACAAGCCATGAGAGGAGCTGATACATTCCATTCCCTGGCTCCTTCCAGTTGCAGCCCACATGGATGAGCCATCACTCATAACTTTTTATTACTATGTGACTGCCTCCGTAAACAACCACTTTTGATTTCTTTTCTTTTTCTTTCTTCTTTTGTTTTTTGTGTTTTTTTTTTTTTTTTTTTTTTTTTTTTTTTTTTTTTTTTTTTTTTGGTTTTTCAAGACAGGGTTTCTCTGTGTAGTTTTGGAGCCTGTCCTGGATCTTGCTCTGTAGACCAGGCTGGCCTCGAACTCACAGAGATCTGCCTAGCTCTGCCTCCCGAGTGCTGGGATTAAAGGCGTGCGCCACCACCGCCTGGCTTACACTTCAGATTTCTTTATCCCGTTTGTCATCTTGCTCCTCACTCAACTGCCTGAGATTTTACCTCCAAAGAAAGTGTTACATTAAACTTGCCTCAGATAAAGGAAGCAAAGCTATTTAAAATGGGGAAAAATGATTTCCTTAAAACAAAATTTGAGACGTTAGATTACTATTATTATATGTTATGGTGTTCTTTCTATACAGAGTATGTACATATATGAATGTATAAATAGACACAGGATGGATAGATACATAGACAGATGATAAAAAGAGAGAAAGAAAGATAGATACATAGGTAAATGATAGAAAGAGAAGAACAGATAGGTACATTGATAGGTAGATGATAGAAAGGAAGAAACAAAGAAGGAAGGAAAATAAGATAGTTAGAACAGGTATAGAGAATACATAGTCATTTTTAATATAGCAGTAATGAAGATTATTAATATAACATTTTATAAGTATTGTTTGAGGCAGCAGATAGAAGACTAAAATTCTTACAAGTGCTTCTTATGAAATATCTCCAAGAGTTCTATAAGTACAATTATATTTTGAAAAGATGAAAGAAACCAGAGGGACCTGAGTCATGGAGAGGTGCACTGTCCCTGTGTACCCAATGCTTCAACATTGTTACATGCTAATTATGCCTGAACTGACCTACTGGGTCAAAGCAGTTATCAACATGCCAGCAGGACTTAAAAAAAAAAAATTGGTACGCGGATTCAAAATTTGAAGAAAAAGTAAAAAGTAAAAGCTGAAATGCAGAAAGGGACAAGCAAGCTGGAAGCTGTGCAGGCCTGCTTCTGAACATCCTGTCACACCATGAAACAGTGAGAGCAGCATTGTCACAGATGGTCCAGCAGCTCCCCCATGGGTCCACTGAGTCTCAACAGTGATGCTGAGGCCCTCATCCATCTGAGGACATATGATCTTTTCCGTAAACACTCAAACAACTCGAATATCTTTAAACCAATAAACACCCTAGAGCCGTGCCTTGTATCTTACATAAAACTTTTGAGTAAAACGGATCACAGATGTCAAACTATGAAACTTGTATGTACAAACTATAGAACTTCTGGAAGAGAGCGAGACTTTGGAATATCAAAAAGTTTATAATAAAAATGTTAATAAGTAGATAAAAGAATATTTGAAAGTGGGCAAAACATCTCAGCTGATACTTTATGATCAGTATAAAAACAGTAACTAAGTGAGACTAAATAAAACCACAATGTAGTTTTACTAACAGGATTTAATATCAGATTGTTCTTTGAAGTGATGTCCCGTCCCTCTATGTTGTCCAGGGTGGACTTCCAAGTCAAGTGATCCTCCTGCCTCAGCTTCCTAAGTAGCTTTGACTATAGGTTCATATCACTGTATCCAGCAAAATCACAGTGTTTCAGCTGACAACAGAAGTAAGTCAGCTGAAATTCCTTACAGGCTGCAGAGGATCCAAACTGTTACAACCACCTTGAAATGTATTTGGCAGAATCTCACAAACCTACACACACAGCACAGTGTAGCGCAGCAACCCCACTCCTAGGCATTTACCCAAGTGAAATGAAAACTTCCTTTCCCACCAAACCCCACATGCTAACAGCCTGATCTGCAGCTCCCACCCCAAAGCTGAAAACCCTGGTACATACACATCATCAAACACTGGAAAAAGAAAAAGAAACAAACTCCCGAAGCCATGCATCAACGTGAATAAATCACAAACGTATGACTGCAAGGGAAAGAAGCTGGCCTCAAAGGTGCCCATGTATGACTCATGTGTGTGACACCATTTTGAAGTTCAAACCAGAGACGTGAAGCAGACAATAGTCCACAGAGGAGAGGAAATACCTACATGGGAGTACTGGGAAGATGGGACAGTGAGAGAAATGTTCTGCAATGACTGGTAGGTACAAGTTTGGGGCCAAAAAGCCACGTACTTGTGTTCCAAAGGGAAATTTCGCTGTATGTAAATGGTACCTTAATTTCTTTTTAATTAAGAGAGAAGGGGGACATGAGGTTGAGTGAGTAGGGAGGCAGGGAGGATCTGGGGGAGTTGGGGGAGATTCCGATCAAAATACAATGTCTAAAATTTTTAAATAAAAATATATTTTAAAAGTGAAAGAAATTAGCATTTTTTTACTATGAGCAACTACATCTGTCTATACACACATCATTTATTTATCTATTATCTATAACTCTTTGTCATATTTTTCCTGAGCTTTCCTTATTGGGTTAGAGGCAAACATGCTCAGTTCTTGAGACCCTTCTCCAGCTCCTGCTAAATGGAGCCAGCGTTCCAAGGACCCACAGTCTACATTCTCACACGGCCGCTGCACCACAGTCCCACGCTACATGGGACTACGTTAGCCCTCTTTCCACCTCTGCTTGGGGAAAGGGTCGTTTTTCTCACAGGGAGGCTGTGTAGCTTTCCACGTTGTACCTGGTGAGCCAGACAACCTTTTCCTCCTCGGGACCGTGCTTCTTCTCTATCCATACTGCTGGAAGCAGAAGGCGAGAGCCTTCTTCTCTGGACCACCATCTGTCTGTCTTGATTTACTTCCTTCCCCTCTTCCTTTCTCTCTGTCTCCTTTCCTCCTTCTCTCCATTCCCTGCCCCTCCCCTTCCTCTTCCTCCTCTCCTTCCTCCTCTCTCTCCTCCCCTACACTCTCTTCCTATCCCCTCTATTCCCTGCCCCTCCCCCCTTTCTATCCTCTCTCAACCTGGCTCCCCCACCTTAGTCGTTAACCCTCAGCTCCCCCCCACACTTCCAAAAACTAAAGTGGAGCACAAGAGGATGAAACATGAAGAAAATTCTCACACACACACACACACACACACACACACACACACACACACACACACACAATGACATGTACACACATCACACTCCACACTCACACACAAAAACAAAATAAAATCTATAGAAATATTAAGAAAAAAACTGCCAAGAATTAAGTTTCAAAAAAAAAATCACCCCAGTGAAAAGGAGTAATTAATTTAGCCATCACAATCACATATTCACATAGTCTCCTTTTCTGATGCTCTCCTATGGCAATCATGTACTTTTAAGAGGGGTGTCTGGATACCCAAGGGGGCTTAAGACGGTCTCTTTCTAGAAGGGGCCAGCCAGGAATCTTCACATTCTTTAAGCTGCTGCCAGCTTGCCCCTGCCTCCAGCCCCACATGAAGCCAGCCTGCCTGACTACCAGATGGTCTAAACAGAGGCTGACTGGCTCCCATTGCAGAGCACTCACTTGAGATGTTCACAACCCAGGAATGCTTGGACACTCTCTCCAGACATAAATGAAGCTCTGTATTCCACTAAGCAGGAACCTGCTGCAAGGTGGCAGGGACCACAGATTGTTGGTCCGAGACAACCAGTCTGGCTACCTCTGGGTGCACGTGGCAGCAGTGAGGTCTCCCAGACCATGGCTTCTCCATTATGCAAATTATTCTATAAAAACACATGACATCAGAGGACACATTACAGGCGAGACTGAAGAGAAATCTTAAACATCCTGTAGAATTCCTTGCTGTCATAAGAATATAACTATACAAAATGAACAAAACCTGTAAGGAAAATTTCTTTTCCAACAAATCAGAATCTGACTGATTCCCTGTGGACACATAATCACACACTCAGGAATTGGATACCCTGAGAAAAAACTCATAGGTCAGCTACAAATTGGAGACTGTTTTAGAACTTATCTCTACATCAAGCTAAACATTTGTGGTGATATAGACACTTACTCATTTGATGCTGGCTGTGCTACATGAGTGAGCTGAGGTTCTATTAATGTCTGGATGCAGACGAGTAAACAAAGGAGACCAGCCTGATTCAGAGGGGGTGAGGGTGGGGTTAAAATAGAATTTCTATAGGTGGGGTATTGCTTTCAGTTCTACATGTGGTTCAAAGGCAATGTCTAGGATGAAGTAGTGAATTACCAGGAAAAAAGAAAATTATTTGGAATGTCCACATTAAAAGAAAAATACATGTTCAGAAAACTTTCAGTTTTTAAACCACTAGTTTGACAAAAAGTAATATTTTTATATTGGCCAATCTCATAAAAAACACACACACTACAAATTTTCACAGAGATACACTGTGTCTTGCCTTTAAGAAGTATATATTACATATAACCTGTCTGAGATCCTGAGATTTTCCAAAGTTATTATGTCAGTGAGGTCCTCCCCCCTTTTCCCGTACGCAGGAAGCCACATGAAGGAATCAAGTTAGTCAGGAGATGTGAAAAGGTAGATGGGAAATCTTCACACTGTCTACCAGTTTCGCTGTGTACTAAGAAAAGTCTTTAAAGATAAAGTTTGGCTTTGCTTTGCTGTCATTGGTTTTTAAGTCTACAGTAGTAGGTTTCCACATGGCTTCTCAAAAGTCTCTCCGCCTATTTTCTCCCTTCCACAGCCCATTTAATCCTATTCCAGTTTCCTCTTCATTTCTTTATAACACTATATTCCATTTCCCCTTCCTTGGACAAGCTCCTCCTCCAACAGGTCAGCTCTCAAGCTTCCTCAGAGAAGCTTACAATAGATGGGAATTAACATGGAGACCCAGTTAGACAATGTGCAGAGAATGAGAGACATTGGAGCACTCAGCTCTGAACGGGATGTCTGTAAAATCCCTCCCCTTCAAGTTCAAAGATCTGTCCAGAAGAGAGGCGGAAAGACTGTAGGAGTGAGAAGTGGTGGGGGACTCCAAGAAACAGTGCCTTCCAGTCACAACAGGACTAATACACACAGGAACTCACAGAAACTGTGACAGCACACACAAGCCATACGTGGGTTCAAACGACAAAATTCCAGCACCGAGAGGAGGAAGTAGACACAAAATCCCACCCTTAACCCAGGAGCTATTTGCAAATGATACCTGCTGGGAAAAGAAAAGTAAGTTTTCTCCGATGGAGTGTTACTGGGTAACAACTGCACTTCAGGGCAGGCCCCATGCCAACTCCATGGTTTGGTGTGTGTATGTGTGTGTGTGTGTCTGTCTGTCTGTCTGTCTGTCTGTGTCTGTGTGTGACAATAATTAAAGAAAAAAGGGCAATGAGACCCTAGGATTGAGCTTCAGCTCAAAACTGATTGTGGAATTTTGTAAGAATTTTATCAGATAAACATACTGATAGAATTGGGGGAAATTTTCTCTTTAGTAAGTGTTGCTCAGAAAACTGGACAGACAGACAGACACACACACACACACACACACACAAATTGAAACTAGATCTCCATCTCTCTATGTTCAAAAATCAAAAGATCAACTACCTTGATGTCGGACCTGAAACTTTGAAACTCCTGAAGAAAGATATATAGGCACAGGTAAAGACATTCTGAATGTGTCTCCTCCAGTAGCTCAAGGACAGGATTATGTAAATTAAAAGTCTTCTGCTCAGTAAAGGAATCAACACAGTGAAGAGTCAGTCTACAGAACGGGAGAAACTACTTACCAGCTATTCATCCAAGAGAGGATCAATACTCAGAAAATAAAAAGAAATCAATAATTAAACCCCACAAGAACAAGTAACTCAATTACAGATATGGATGATTTGACAAGAAGGACAAGGAGGAGGAGGAGGAGGAGCCACAGCATAGTTACTAATAATATTATAAAAAGATCAAAATCTTTAGTCATAAGAAAAATGCAAATCAAACCACTATGAGACCGCGATGTGAAACCTCAAGCACAGTCCAAATGCCTATCAAGAATACAAAACCAAAAATGATAAATGTTGAAGAGACTGTAAGGAAAAGGAACCCTTATACACCGATCACGGAAATTTAAGTTAGTACATCCACTATGAAAATTAGAATAGAGATTCCTCAAAAATTAATATATAGAACTATTCTATGATCCAGTCATGTCACTCCCAGGAATCAAAGTGAAAATAGAATATAAATATCTGCATAGGCAGCACTATTCACAGTAGACAAGACAGTGATCCTATGTATCCATCCACAGGTGAATGGATAAAGAAAATGAGATGTATGTATAAAATCTCATGACAATTACAGAAAAATGGGGGGAACTAGAGATCATTATGTTATGGAAAATAAGCTAGGCTCAAAAACACCATGTTTAGATCATCTCTCTGGTATATAGACTCTTCAAGGAGAAGCAGACAAAAGGGAGAAAGGAGAGATGGTAATAAGGGCATAGACCACAGTATATTACATGCATGTGTGGAAACATCGTAATGAACCTATTGTTCTATGTAATGAATGAGCGGTAAAATAGTAAATATGTAAAAGATACCTGCTGTGATGAATCCTCACTTAATTTACATCCTTAATTCAACCAAGATGAAGGATAAAAAACTTAGATAGCCTTTGTTGACTGTCTACTACCCACCAAGCACTCTAGCATTTATCTTCAGGTAGATGTCATTCTCATCTTTCAGAGGAACAAGAGACTGAAGGATAATTCCTTTCTTTTATCTGCTAATTCATTTAATAAGTCAATATACTGTAGCTGAAGTTTGCCTGGTCCTGCCCAGTTCCCACGGCCCTGCAGTCTCTTGGACCCAAGTAAACACACAGAGGCTTATATTAATTAAAACTGCTCGGCCATTAGCTCAGGCTAACTATTGACTAGCTCTTACATTTAAATTAACCCATAATTCTTATTAATGTTTAGCACATGGCTTGGTACATTTTCTCAGTTCTGCCTTCATATCTTGCTTCCTCTGTGTCTGGCTGGTGACTCCTGACTCAGCCTTCCTGTTCCCAGAATTCTCTTCTCTCCTATTCTACCTATATTATACTTCCTGCCTGGCTACTGGCCAATCAGTGTTTTATTTATCAACCAAATCAAAGCAATACACATTCACAGCATACAGAAAGACATCCCTAGCACTATACTAATATAGTATTTTGTGCTACCATAGAGGGTGTCTCTTCTGTGCTATCACAGAGGATGTGATTTAGCTACCTATGGTGGTTTGAAGGTTTGAATAGGAAAGGCCCCCATAGACTCATGTGTTTGAAAGCTTGGCACATAGGGAACAACACTATTAGGATGTATGGTATAGCTGAAGTTTTCTCTGGTTCTGCCTGGCTCCCACCTTCCCATGATCCCACAGTCTCTCAGACACAAATAAACATGCACAGGCTTATATTATTTTTAAACTATGGCCATGGTAGGCTTCTTGCTAGCTAGCTCTTATATCTTAAGTTAACCCATTTCTATAAATCTATACTTTGCCACATGGCTCATGGCTTACCAGTACTTTACATCTTGCTTCTCCTGGCAGCAGCTGGCAGTGTCTCCTCTCTGCCTTTCTCCTTCCTCTCTCCCTACTTGGAGTGTCCCACCTAACCTTATTTTGCTTCACCATTGGCCAAACAACTTTATTTATCAACCAATCAGAGCAACATATATTCACAGAATACAAAACGACATCACCCATCATTTCCACTTTTTTTCTATTCAAAAGGAAGGTTTTAACTTCAACATAGTAAAATTACATGTAACAAAACAGTTATCAAGCAAGAATTACAGTTATAATATCTAGTCTATTTGTATTTGGCAAAATTAAAGAAAATATTCTATCTGTCCTATACTTGTGAGTCTAAGGCTTCATATCTAACTTATCTTTTATCATAACCAAGGAAAATTATAACTATCTAGTCTTCAACTATATCAAAGACCCCAGAAGGATATAATATTTCCTAAGTAAACAGGAAGAGTATTTTAAGCAACTTCCAAAAATCTAGAATGTCAGAGACAGCTGACTGCTTGGACAGTCACCCAAAGTTCTTCTGCAATGTTGGGGCATTCATTCTTCAGCCTACAGACCTAGAGTCTCTCAGTCACTTCTCTCTGTGTCCTGTAGAATGTTTGGCAGTTTCTTCTGTGAAGCAGGAACCTGAAGGACCATCTCGCCTTGCAAAGTTCAGTGGTCACCTTCCTATGGGTCCTGTATGTCCAGTTTATACAACATATTATCAAGCAGTCAACGCAAGGGCACTTTTTTTGCCCAGTGTAAGATAACAGACTAAACCTCTGAACTGTAAGCCAGCCTCAATTCAATGTTTTCCTTTATAAGAGCTGCCATGGTCATGGTGTCTCTTCACAGCAACAAAACCCTAAGACCCTATCCTTTTTTATTATTATTCTTATTCTTTTTACCTTCTCAACAGCTTAGGAACTGTGATGGGCTAATACGATTCCCCGCTGGAGGACACAGTAGTGAGTAAGAAGAAGGAAGTTGATGCAATGAATAGAACAGAAGCACAAGAGAGACAGTAGGTCCTCGAGGTGTTCCTGTGTCTGTTCCACTGGTGCTCCTTTCTCAAGGACGGGCTGTTTGTCTCTTTCTCAAACTCCATGAGAGTTTGTCTTTGCAATTGTCCTAGTTTGTTTTCTGTTGTCTTGGTCAACACCATGAACTAAAGCAACTTGTGAAGGGATGTGTTTGTGTCATCTTACAGATTCCAGTCTTTTGCTGAGGGGAGTCAAGGCAAGAACTCAAAGCAGGAACCTAGAGCAGACTCCATGGAGACGCTCTCCTTACTGAACTTGCTCTCAGGCTCATGTTCAGCTAGCTTCCCCCCGCCCAGTAACTCTAGTCTGTATCAAGTTGGAAAGCTAAAGCAAACTAGGAAACTCTACCCCTTGTCAATCTGATATATAAACACATCACCTTAAGCCATAACCTTTTCTTCCTTGTTTGCCCCCCAAGAGCTTATGTTAATATCATAATATGAAATACAGTACAACTTTTAAAGTCCCACACTCTTTACAAATTCTGATACTTTGAAAAAAATTTATCAGTAGCCCTATCCCCTATCCATCTGCAATGCCTACAAACTACAACAATGGCCAAAATGGCAAGATATCCCAAATGATGTAGCAGTAGCACTTATTTATATCCTGGGGTAACTCAACAGCCTCCTACCTGGACTTAAGGCCATTAACTAAAGGGAATTCATGCCTGACACTGTAAACTTAGCCAACTACCCACAGATGATAAAGCCAGGGAATCTAGAGAAACTGCTATTACCTCTTTCCTAAACTGGTAAACATTCTAACTGCATTCTACTTACCCTTATACACACAGGTAAATGTTGCTCTTGCTCAGCATCAAAGAGGCTTCTCTTTGTATCAGAGATCATTACAGAAAGCCACAACTGGTCAAAAAGAAGATGTCAGCTAAATGTGGGGTGCTCAGTCTTCATGAATACATTTACAGCATAACCATTACACCTAAGGCTTAGGGGACATCACAGAAGAGGAGCAAAGGGATAGTAAGACCAGTGCATCTGCTCTGAGATAGCCTCTTGGAACAAGAAAAAGAAAGGGAACACAAAGTAAGAGGGTAGGGAGGAGGGTTTGCCCTGGGAGGAGTTGGGAAAGGAGTGGGAGGGTGAATATGATGAAGATATATTGAATGAAATTTTAAAAGAATTTTTAAAAATTACATAATTTTTGAAAGTTCAATGTCTCTTTAAAATATTTCAACTGTGGGCTCCTGTAAAATCAAAACCAAATTAATACTTTCTTTTCCAAGAAGGGAGGAGAAGCAAGGCATAATTACAATCATATCAACATGAAACACAAGTCCAGTAGGGCACTGGATGTCACATCTGGGACTCACTGGTGACCTAGTTTCAAAAGGTTTTGGCAATTCCCCTTCTTCAGCCCTGCCACCCACAGCACATGAAGCTTGTCTAACAGGCTCAGGTCATCTCCATGCAACATCAGCCATTGTTCTTGGTGGATGCCCCGTGTTGCTCACATCTCCAGTATCCTGGGGTCTCCTCTGCTAAAAATGGTGCTGCACTTTCACCAATTTCCACTCCTGGCCTCTCTTCAGAGACTCTAACTTTGTCACACTGTGCCACATATCAGTCAGGACTCCCTTGATCTCACATCTCTTGTGCCTTCAAAACCAGTACCAGATGAGTGAGTCTTACACATTATCAAGTTCAGCTTCCAGCTCTATGTGTGGATCCTTACCTACACCCCTACCCCACCCCCACTCCAACCTGGTAACTTCTGTATGCTAACCTCGTAGAAATACTTCCCAAAAGATTTCTCCTCAGTGATGCTGATCTGTTGTTGATAGCTGGACTTTCAGCCCCAGCTCACCAGCATCACTTGCCCAGGAAAGAGATTTCATTCAGAGCACCAGTGCTGGGTCTGATTCTTCAGCCCCAGCTGACCAGAACCGAGATTCTTAAATCAAATACACCACACAAAGATTCTCAACAGAGTCTTCCCTCTAAACCTTACAAGCTGGGCCTCCACTGTCTTCCTTTCTCTCTCAACATTCTTATCTTCCGAGCTCCCACAGAACAGCCTATTGTGCTCGAAACACTCAACAGCTTTTCCCCTCCAAACACTTTTACAATGTTTCCCCAAAACCAGGTTCATCACAGCGACAAGCCATTTGTTCTCAGTGCCAATCTTCAGTCTAGTTTGCTTTTCGGTTGCTGTTTTAAAGCACTGACCAAAAGCATCTTGGGGACCAAAGGATTTATTTCATCTTTAAGGTTACAGTCCATTGTTGATGGAAGTCAGAGAAGGAACTCAAGCAGGGCAAGAACTTTAAACAGAAAACACAGAGTGAGGAACTCTGTTTGACTGTTTGACTCACAGGCTCATGGCCAGCTCCCTTCTTTGTACAGCCCCACCCCAGCTGCCCACAGACGGCATCATCCACGATGGTCTGGTCCTTAGCATCAATTAGCAACCAAGAAAGATGCCCCTTGGACAAGCGGACAAGCACACAGGTCAGTCTGGTTGAGGCAATCCCCCAGTTGAGAGTCCCTCAGATAACTCTGGGCTGTGTCAAGTTGACAGCTGAAGTTAACTAGGTCAGCATCCTTCAAAAAGTGGTTTCTGTTTTATATTGAGTTTGTTTATTTTTTTCTTTATTTAGATGTTGTATTCCCAACAGTCTGTTACTGTGCTATGCATTATAGATACAAAGATAAAAAGGATGCAGTCCCTGTATTGTGATATGTAAGAGGTATTTCATAGGGGATGTAGAACACTACGACAGGAGTGACATCCAACAACATGAGGGGGACACAGAAAGATGCCTGTCTGCATCACGCAAAAACGCCCTTCCCTTATCAATCCTCCTCTGCACTGGCCTTTTCAGAGAGACTCTATCTGCCTCTCAGCTCCCCTGGGCTCTCCTGAATTGCTGTCATTTTTTATAAAGCCTCCTAATCAGCTCATGCTCTAAATGCCATACCCATATTTTCAGTGTCTCTTAGTTCTCAGCTTGGGCACTTTGGCTTTTCACCAAAGGGAAAGAGTACCTTATAGCCAGCTTTTGATGCAGCCAAACATCCAGTTGACTTTCTCAACAGCTGCTCTACTCTCCTCCTAGCCAGGTACCCATCAGGACCAGGGGAGTCTTTCCCAGTGGTGCAGGGTTCTGGTCTAAATTTTTCAGTCTTTTGCCCTGCAGTTGAATCCTGCTAACTCTAACAGATATGAGGTCTGGGGTGTGAAGCCAGGAGTGAAGTGGGGTTAGGAGAGGCAGGAGGTCAAAAAGAAAGAGAAAGTCACACGAAGATAAGATAGATTGTATTCACACTAGGGGGAGTCTGCTAGGTAGGCAGATGCCCAGTTCACGCTGACACACTTAACCTGCATGTAAGTGGACACAGGTATACACACTCAGACCAGTACACAGACAGGCCGATGAAGGCAAAGCCACACGTATACAAAACTAAAAAAAAAAGTGTTATTCTGTCAGAAATTATTATATTACAGATTACATCACAGTTCACTCATTCTTTTTCAAGATGTCTAGTGTTAGTTATTTTGTGCTAATTCATAGCCCCATGGTTGGTGGTTGTGCAGCCATCTTGTCCCATGCTGGATACCAGCATCACGCTGTCCAAACATAAAGTGTTCCTTACAGCCCTCTCTTTCTTCACGTAGGCAGGCAAGCTCCAAGAGTAGGAGGAAACTAGTTGGAGCACAGAAGGGAAAAGAGAAAAGAGAAGCATCAGAGCCTAGGCTTGAGACGCAGTTCGCCCAGAGGAATAGCAGTATCCAAAGGACTTGGTTGCTAAGAACTGGGATGGAAAACCTAGCAGAGAGTATGCTCTTCAAGTTTCCAAAAGAAACTTTGCAAGAAAGTTGTTTTGTTGGAAAAAAAATGAACAAAAAACCACTACCACCACCACCACGGGCACCACCAAACTAATTACTGACAAAAACCATGTTATTTCTTCAGTGTTCCAAACACTGTGAAATTATGATTCTGCCAAGGAAATGTAAGAACGACGACAACGACTCCACAATTAAGAGTCCATACTGCTCTTGCAGAAGCCAGGAGTTTGGTTCCCACCACCCATGTTGGGCAGCTCACAATGAAAAATAACTTCACCTACAGCGGCTCTGACACTGTCCTCTGACCTCCACAGGTACCTACACTCATGTGTGTGCATGCACACGGGTGTGCATTCATGTGTACACATACAAACTTGAAAAAAATTTTAAAAAAATCTTAATTTTTTAAAAAATGATGCTTTCCATTGTGGGGGTATCTTTGTGGATTTCTGTGGGCCTCTCTAGCACTTTGCTTCTTCCTATTCTCATGTGGTCTTCATTTACCATGGTCTCCTATTCCTTGTTCTCCCTCTCTGTTGCTGATCCAGCTGGGATCTCCCGCTCCCCCAAGCTCTCTTTCCCTCGACCCTCGCCCTTCACTACCCCCACTCATGTCCAGGCTGTTCATGTAGATCTCATTCCATTTCTCTGTCATTGGGCAATCCCCGTGTCTTTCTTGGGGTCCTGTTTTCCAGGTAGCCTCCCCGGAGTTGTGAGTAGCAGTCCAGTCATCCCTGCTTTACATCTAGTATCCTGCTATGAGTGAGTACATACCATGTTTGTCTTTCTGAGTCTGGGTTACCTCACTCAGGATGATTTTTTCTAGATCCATCCATTTGTCTGCAAACCTCATGATGTCATTGTTTTTCTCTGCTGAGTAGTATTCCATTGTGTATATGTACCACATTTTGTTTATCCATTCTTCAGTTGAAGGGCATCTAGGTTGTTTCCATGTTCTGGCTATTACAAACAATGCTGATATGAACATAGCTGAACAAGTGCTCTTGTGGTGTGGTTGAGCATTCCTTGGGTATATGCCCAAGAGTGGTATAGCTGGATCTTGGGGGAGATGGATTCCCAATTTTCTAAGAAAGCGCCATATTGATTTCCAAAGTGGTTGTACAAGCTTGCATTCTTACCAGCAGTGGAGGAGAGTTCACCTAGCGCCACATCCTCTCCAGCATACGCTGTCTTCAGTGTTTTTGATCTTAGCCATTCTGACAGGCGTAAGGTGGTATCTCAGAGTTGCTTTGATTTGCATTTCCCTGATGATTAGGGATGTTGAGCAATTCCTTAAATGTCTTTCAGCCATTTGAGTTTCCTCTGTTGAGAATTCTCTGTTTAGTTCTATAGCCCATTTCTTAATTGGACTGTTGGGCATTTTGATGTCTAATTTCTTGAGTTCCTTATATATTCTGGATATCAGTCCTCTGTCAGATGTGGGGTTGGTGAAGATCTTTTCCCATTCTGTAGGCTGTCGCTTTGCCTTGTTGTCCATATCCTTTGCTCTACAAAAGCTTCAGACTGCTGGCAATGGTCGAGAGACAGCCCGAACTGACCTACTCTGGTGATGGGATGGCCAAACACCCTAATTGTCATGCTAGAAACCTCATCCAACTACTGAGGGATCTGGATGCAGAGATCCATGACTAGGCCCCGGGTGGATCTCTGGGAGTCCAATTAGCGAGAATGAGGAGGGTTTATATGAGCGAGAATTGTTGAGACCAAGGTTGGATAAAGCACAGGGACAAATAGCCAAATGAATGGAAACACATGAACTATGGAACCAATGGCTGAGGGGTCACCAACTGGATCAGGCCCTCTGAATAGTGAGACAGTTGATTGGCTTGATCTGTTTGGGAGGCATCCAGGCAGTGGGACCGGGTCCTGTGCTCATTGCATGAGTCAGCTGTTTGAAACCTGGGGCCTATACAGGATCGCTTGGCTCGGCCTGGGAGGAGGGGACTGGACCTACCTGGACTGAGTCTACCAGGTTGATCTCAGTCTGCGGGGGAGGCTTTGCCCTGGAGGAGATGGGACTGGGGGGGCGGGCTGGGGGGAAGGTGAGGGGGGCGAGAGGGGGGAGAACAAGGGAATCCATGGCTGATATGTAGAACTGAATTGTATTGCAAAATAAAAATAAAATAAAATCCATACAAATATAAAAAAGATGATGCTTTCCAACAATAATGCATTTCCTGATTTACAGAGACAGATATGTTTCTATCAAATCTCAGCTCATCACGGAAGCTACAAAGTCTCCACCATTCAATAAGAGCACACCATTTCTTCAGTAGCACAACTACAGTGTGCACCAGTCAGCCATCTTATTCTGTCCCACATTACCAGACAATGAGAAAGCTTAAATTCAAGTCTTAGCCTAATGAAGATAAAGGTCTGTGCTGTCTGCACAATTGTGCCTCTTATAAACCAAACTATCAACACGTTTTTTCTAACCATTTCTCAAGGCCGTTACAGAGAGCAAATAAATTAGTCTTTTCAAAGGCAGTAAACTTCACAAGCAAAGACTGTACAAATATTAGTCACTATTATGACCAAATAATCTGTTATGTAACCATTTGAGACACGCTAGAACCAAAATATGAAGTGTGATTGAATGGGGTGGAAAAGGAGACCCAAAAGCTACAGAAAGGGACTGGGCAAATATTCTCAGGGGTGAGGCAGGAGCTGGCCCCAGACAACACATTTGGCTTTCTTGAAAGATTCTGTCCTCCAGACTGTCACACACAACTTCCATTTCTCCACTGCACCAAAGCTGAGGTAGTTTGGTCCTTGGTAGAGAATACGGCAAGGACCACTACTCTGCCAGGTATGGGTGGTGTAGACTGAGATACTCATATGTCGTAGGCAGTTGTCTTCTGTTGATGGCAATGCCCCCTCTATGGCTTCTGGTCAGCTCCTGGGGCCTGGTCTTTTCTCCAAGGCTTAAATCAGCCTGCTTATCAGGCCGACCTCCTCCAGCTGAATCTTGTTTTTACTTGGCTCACTCCTTCTCCTCTAACTCCATTTGGGCCTCTGTTCTTCATTCTTGAAAGCGGATGGAGCCAAGCACCTCCCTCTGCACTGAAATTGTATTTAGACTTCATTGGCCTAGGTGGGACAGAAGACAGTGTGGCCAGGTTTCTGGTGGAAGCTTCCAGGGGAAACAGCTCATCTCCCTCCATGGAGATAACCCAGCATTGAGAAACAAGGTGAGGAGACCTCAGCAGAAAGAGAAAGAAAGAGTAACATTCTTCCAAATAGCATCTGAAGAGCAATCCATACTTAGAGTTAGCAGTCCTTCCGTGAGCATCCAGGGTCAACTTTCTTCCAACTGAGGGACATGGTCAAGCCCCACTTCTTACACTGCTTTGAGCCAGCGGAATCCCAGCACCTATGGAGTTAGAAGTCTACTCACCTTGCCACACAAACAACAAAGCCACACCCAAACTTCTCCCTGGATGTCTATGCCACTGATTTCAGGCTGTGCCTCTACCTCTGGAAGCCAATGACCTCCTGGAAGGCTACAGAGGGTAGGATAAGAAAACAAAAACTGATTTCTCCACTGCCCATTTTCACACCCTATCTGGCCTGACCTGCCTCCCCTCTCCACTTCCACCCACAACTCCTCCTAGTCCCCAAGGGGTGCTATTCTGGAGCCAAAATCCACTCTGTCAGCACAAGAGCAGCTTTGCCTTCTCTTGCTCCACACGCCATGTGACCCTGGAGAACCTCCAGGGCATATTTCATCTGGCATCAACATCTCGAGGTCACCATGACCCAGAACTTCCTGCATTCTGGGGCCAGCCAACCAGCACCTGCCAAAGCCATCCATGGCAAGGAACGAGCGCTGCTTGGGGAGAGCTGACCAAGTGTGGTGCCGGCAGTGGCCCTGTCTGCCAGCAGACGGTAGCGCTGGTTTTCCACTGCCGTCCATTCACCAGACTTGGCCAGCTTTGTCCCTTCCTGAGGACCAAGTCAACAAACTAAGACCGGAGGAGCTTTAGCTCAGGCATGCAGCGAGCGGCCCTTACTTTTTGCCATGATGGGGGCAGCTATGCTAAGTGGGCCCTGGAGACTCTGGTTTCCCAGATGTCCCAGGACTGCAGTGTGATAATTCAAGATAATCTCAATTATAGGGATTTGCTATACCATTTTTTTTCCTCCTAAGGGGAAAATGTTATAGAGGAAACAGTCTTTGTCTTAAATTTTTTTTAGGTCAAAGGCTAAGGCTGGGAAACTTGTGGTAGTTTACAGGGTCCTTTTCCAGGCAAGAGTCATAATGTTTGGGGACAATGAAATACTATAAAGCATCCAGGCCAGTGGTTCTTCATCAAGTATGGTAAGGAGACCTATGAGTGTCCATGAAAACAACCCACTCCCTGCCCTAGAAAAAAAAACCACAGCCACCCAAGATTTTGCTCACAATTTTGAGAGTGTAGTGGAGATTCTGGAAACCCATCTGTAGATGGTTTTAGTCTTGTTTTATTTTGTTTTTTCATAATACTAGGGATTCAATCTACGTCCTGTGAGTGCTCAACCACCGAGTTAATGCTTTTAACATTAAGACAATTTTACTAGGTTGCTCTGGCTTCCTCTGAGCTCACTCTGCAGACTAGGCAGGCTGGACCTTGTGACCCTCCCATCTTAGTCTTCCCAGAAACTGGGATTACAGGCCTGAGACTCCGGGATAAACTCTAGTATTCTTGTCTACCTCCAGTCCATTTCTCTCCTTTCCAGGACTCTCATTTCTTCAATGGAAGGAAATGGGAGACCCAGAGAAGATGCGAATTATTGCAAAGAACAAGCTGGGTAGGGCTGCTGAACCCAGATGCGTCTCAGTGCCTTCCTGGAAGACTGTCATCCCTACTGCCCTTGGGACCTCTCTCCTCTTTTCCTTTCTCTTCCTGCTCCTTTCCTCCCCTTTTCTTTAGTTCTTCTTGCTTTATCACACTGTTTTCTCTTTTATTTTCCTCCACCTCAGTCTCTTTCCCCTTTGTACCTCACGGCTGAGAAACCCAGTCACCTAGTGAGTCCTTGCCCTGTGGACCCTGGGGAAGCAAAGGCCGTTAAGTCTAAGCCGAAGACAGAATAAGTCTGCAGGAAGAAGTGAAGCAGGGGTCCTGTCTCTCCCACAAATCCTCAGTTCACATCTAGTGCAAATAGGCCTTTTGGATAAGTCGGTCTAGAATGGCTTTTAAAACGATCACAAGTAGAAGTGGAACCACAACCAATTGTGTAGATCGGTGTTTCTCAACAAGTGATTCCAGGAGCCCTGGGGATTTCTGAGACATGTCCAGGGAACTCATAAGGTCAAATCTATTTCTCAGTGGTGCTAAGATTTGATCTATTTTTCATATGTTTCCATTTGCATTGGTGTGTAAAAGTAATATGAGACCAAATTGCTGGAGCCTCAGTGTACACCAAGGTAGTAAAACCAACCTGGGTTGTCTTCATCATCAGGAAAAAAAATAAAAACAGACAATGTCCTTCTCTTTAGAATACTCTTAATAAAGCAGTTATTGTTTATTTAATAACATTTGGAGCTTTGAGTGTCCATCCTTTTATATTTCATAATAAAGCGAAAACTGTAGAAAGTACATCAGTATACTGAAAGATAATGGTTGTCTCAAGGATAAGTGATATACAAGCAATCTACAATTTCATTTTCATGGACCATCACATTGATGTGGAAGAATGAATGATAATTGCTCATTTAAACATGTGTGGTTTTGGCGGTACTGCAAACTTGTGCAGCTATCATGGAAAGCTGTGTGGCAGTTCCTCAGGAAGCTGGGAAGAGATCTACCTCAAGCTCTAGCTACACCACTCTTGTGTATACACCTAAAGGAATTTGCATCGTACTATAGAAAAACTTGCTCAACCATGTTCATCACTGCTCTATGCATAATAGCCAGGAATTGGAAACAATTTAAGTTATCTGCCAACAAATGGATGAGTAAAGAAAGTGTGGAATATTTACACAATGGAATATTACCCAGATGTTTAAAAATAAAATCATGAAAACTCAGGTAAATGGATGAAGCTAGAAAAGAAACTCTGAGTGAGGTAACCCAGACCCCAAAAGACAAATGCGGTATGTATTTGCTTATATGTAGATGTTAGCTGCTAAGTTCTTGATAAGCAGGCTAAAATTCATATTACCACAGAGGTTAGATATAGAGTAATGGACTAGAGAGTAGGGAAGGACCCCCCCCCCCAGGAAAGACAAATAGATAGTGGAATGGGAGGATCAAATGGGGGGAAGGAAGGAAGAGGGGGATGAAGGAGGGAAGAGGGGGAGGGACAACTAAAATTAAGGACCATTTGAGGGGTCATATGGAAACCTAATACAGCAGAAGCCTCCTAAATTACATACAAATATGAAGTGATAAACAAGAATGCCAAAGAATGGGGGAGACAGAACCCCAACTTGACATCTCTCATCACCAAATGAAGCTTCACCACTGGGAACGGGTTACATCTAATTGAGTTGCTGGCCAACGGTGTTCCCTGTGAACCCCTGAACAACCCCAGCTGTTGTAAAGGTTATCGGTCACTCTCCACACTGACAGCAAGGACCCATTGCTGAAGACAACACCTACATAACTCACTGAGCACAGAGACATCAAGCTGTCACCCCCAGTGACTAGTGTTCATGGTGCTGGAAGGTACTCTATACACTGCCAGAGGGTAAAGGTAAACAGAAACCCAGCTACAAACCCTTCAATCTACAATGGTGATCCGCATGTAAGATGAGCTGGTGTAATAGTGGCACAAAAGTTGTGGGAGTCACCAACCACTCTCTGAACGGATTTAAGGCCCACTCCATGAGATGGAACCCATGCCCAACAGTGCCTGGATGGACAAGAACCTTAGAATAGATAGTCCAGAGACCTAGAGGAAAACCAAATACTACTGTTCTGCCCAAGGAACATAGCAACAAAATGATTCCTAACAACATTCTGCTGTACTCATAGATCAGTATCAGGGCATCATCAGAGAAGCTTCCTCCTGCAGCAGATGGACACAAATATACAGACCCACAACTGGACAATGTGCACAGAGGAAGAGAGCTTGGAACACTCAGTCCTAAATGGGATGTCTCCATCAAATCCCTCCCTTCAGGTCTCAGGGAACTCTACGGAAGAGGAGGCAGAAAGACTGTAAGAGCCAGTGGGGATGGAAGACACCAAGGAGACGAGATCTTCTAAATACAGCTGAACTGATGTGCCTACGAACTCACAGAGACTGTGGCAGCATAGGCGGGGCCTGCATGGACCTAAGCCAGCTGGGGGCCTGGAGCTGAGAGGAGAAGCAGACGCAGCAAGCCCACACCCATCACCCAGAAGCTGTCTCCAACGGATAACTGCTCTAAAAGGAAACATGAGTTTTCTCCAAGGGAGTCTCACTGGATACAAAAAGCCACACGTTAGGGCAGGTCCTGGGCACAGCAGTAGATGAATGACACAAAACAAACTCAATGATATTTTTGGAGGATTTGGTTTTTGTTTTGTTTGTTTGCTTGTTTGTTTGTGTGTTTTTGTCTCACGGTGCTTTTTCTAGGCTTGTTGGTTTTTCTTTCCTTACAGGTCTCTTGCTCATAGATGGTTGCTGATTTTGTTTCTAGGGGCTTTCCGTGTGCACAAATGTGTGTGTCTCTGCATCTGTGTGTGTTTCTTGCACTTTCTCTTTGTCTTTTTTTCTGTTGTTTATTTTGTAATGTCTTTGTTTGTTTTTGTTTTATTTTATTATTAATATTATTTTTAGATGCTTGTTTGTATTCTGATGAGTGAAAGAAAGGGTGTGGATTTGGGAGGAAATGGGGAGATCTGGAAGGAGTTGATGAAGGGGAAACCATAATCAGAATATATTGTATGAGGAATAAAAATCTATTTTCAATAAAAAAAAAAAAAACACAAACGTTCCGTCCTAATGATATTTGCTGTGGATTAATCCTTTTGTACCCTGTGAAGTTGTGTTGCTCTCATTGTTAATAAAGAGTTAACTGGCCAATACCTAGGCAGGAAGAGGTTAAGCGAGAGAGCCCAACTAAGAGAATGCTGGGAAGAAGGAGGGTGGAGCCACCAGCTAGATGCAGAGGAAGCAGGATATGAACTTGCCCTGCTGAAAAAAATGGTACCACTGTGTGGTAGAACCTAGATAAGAAATATGGTTTAATTTAAAATGTAAGAGCTAGTTAGAAACAAGTATAAGCTATCATCAGGCAAGCATTTATAATTAATAATAATTCTCTATGTGGTTATTTGGGGAGCTGGCCGTCCTGACGAAAAACCCCACTTACCGATATTTTTTTCCCACAATGAACCAAGAATGTGAGTACTTAATACCTTTAAAAAACTGAATAATTTCCAAATACATAAACCTTTTCTGACAAAGTTAGGGATTGTATTGAAATAGGGATCATTTGAATATTTGAATAAATGGTGCAAATATGAAAAACTGGCATTACAGTTAAGTAATATTTCCCAAATAACCAATTCATAGTGTTACAACATGAGGTATGGAGGAAATACTCATTACAAGGCAAGGTGGACTCGTGAGCTGTAGTACAACTGAATAGGAAATGTTCACCAGCCTGTCTGGTTCCAGATACTTCAGTGCAACCAATCACTAAGTGACTCTGTCCCCTGAAACAGAGTTTTGGTGTAGTAACAAAGAAACTTGCCTACAATTACCTCAAAACATTACTAAATCCCCCCACATCTTTTTCCAATGACAAATACATATAAGGCAATGGATCTTTATCTATTTAAACTAAACAAAATATGGTTGCAGACTGAATATCAAAGAAGGTAAGATAATTGTCTTCAATAACTCAGATTTAAGAAAATTTGTATGATGTAAAATAATGCCATGATTAAAAGCAAAATCCTATGTGACTAGATTTTCTCCATTTCTTAAAATTTCTGATACATTAATTATGAATAGGTATGAAATGATAAGAAAAAGCTCTTTGATGTCTACAATAATTTTAAAACTTACAAAAAGGTGGAGGCAAAAATATTTGAGTTCTACTATTACAGAATGTTTACTTTGTTTTTTTATTTTTTAGATTTATGTATTTTATATTTTAGATTTGTGTGAATGAGTCTTTTGCCTGCATGTATGCATATGCACCATGTGTGTGCACAGTGCTCTTGCAGGTCAGAAGAGGATGCTGAAGAGCCTGGAATTGGAGTTATAGATGACTGTGAACCATTTTGAGGGTGCCAGTGCAAGAGCAACCAGTGCTCATAACCCCGAGCCATCTCTCTAGCCCCTACAGACTGTTTTTAAAAGAAGGAAGGATGCTCAGTGTGATGCTCACTTACTGAGTATCCAACGAGTTGAGGCCAGTGCAAGACACTGTGAGGGATCACACTCTGAGCTCGTCATCAGGGGGAAGACAGGATATGCAGATCAACAGCCACTCTGTGCATAGGAGTGTCACAGGGAGTGACAACCTAACTATAAACACAGCTCAGCAAAGGGAAATGGGACTAAAACAGTCTTCCCAGAGGAGCAATAGAGGCTTCAGAAACATGAGCACAAACTCAATGTCCAGGACACAAAGCTAGAGAAGATGCCGTGAGGACAGGAAGGGGTTGCTACCGGCCATGCAGACTACATTAGGTGAAGAAGCATCCCACTGGATATAAGTGAGACATGCACTGAAGCCTCCTGAAGGAAGCCTCTCACACAGCTGGTCTTCTGTAAATGTTTGCCAGATGAGTCTGCACACGAAAGCAGTGATTTAGTAAGCCATAGGTGGTTTAGCTCTGTCTTTCCCATTCCCCGTGGTATATAAGAGAAATCAGGTGATTTATGCCAAGTGCAAACCAGATACAGGTTTGGACCTTAACCAAATGCCATTTGCTGACTCTACGTCTTCCTTCACCAGACCGTTTCTTCTTAAGATCTGTGTGTCCCAATATGAGAGGACACTGGATGAAAAACGGGATCAGACGCAAGCCTTGAGATCCCTCCTGTAGACCGCATCTGGATTCTCACTCTGCTTGGCTCAGCACGAATTCCGAGCTGAGAAGAGGCCACTGTCCTTTCACCAGGAGAAACCAGGAGCCTGATGCAGGAAGCATGGGTATTCCCTAATGCAGAGCACAGAGCAAATTCCACCCATCGTTGGTGAGGCTTCCCAGAGGGGAAGGTGAGAGAGCCTAGCAGGTTTTAGAGAAAGCATACTGATCTAATAGGGAACACTAATTCACGAACTCAAAGGCTCCTCAAGAGCACTGGCTGTCTTATTTCCTTCTAGAGCCCCAACCCTCAGCATGGCAAAGACTTTCCCTACATCTCTGTCTGATCAGCGACTCTGAACCCAGACAAGGCAAGCATACGCCACCAAGTCACAGATGCCTGAGACTCTCCACTCCTTTGCCTCGGTTAGAAATCACATCAGTCTTGGCTACAGAACTTGTCTCTCAGGCAACTGTTCCTAGGACAGCAAGTAAAAGGTAAAGGGGGTCTAGTTGCACTGCTCAAGAGAGACTCGTAGACTGCCATGACAAATGAGACCGCAGCCGGTGTAGATCAAGTCTCCGTTTCACCTTGATATGGCCTCTCTTCCATCACCCTCTCTCGGCAGACAGCGGCCAGAAGAATTGCACCGGTACCCTAGTCATGAGCCAGTCTCTCTGCACGGAAGGTACGATCAATACACATGACAAGACTAATATGATGTCTAGGACGTGCAGGAACATCGACACAACCGATGGCCGTCATTTCCTGAGCTTGCCCAGCCTGTACCCACCCCCGCACACCCCCCCCTCCACCACGGACATCCACAGCTGCACCTGCCTCCAACTGCAGAGGGGAGGCTTTGGGGGCGAAGGACGGCCTGAGGTCTCTTCTCCTTTGCAGTTAGGTAGTTCCCACACCTCCCTGGTCTCCAGCACTACCTATCATCTCTGAAATCACCCAACTTTAAAGCGCTTCCCCGGTGAGAGATTGGCTGCCAGTAGCAGTGGCATTGAGAAAAAAAACTAATTATGCCTGGGTGATCCTCTGCACCACAGCTGACAGAGCTGCATTAGACAAATGGTGCAAACAGGATGCGGGGGAGGTGGCAGGACTTCAGGATGATAAACTGGAAGTCCTGCTCTAAGCTCAGGACTGAGGGCACCCTTGCCAGCCTGGGACTTCCTGAAGCACCGTTTAGTAGAGAATCATAGAGCAGGTACGATGATGTCATACACAAATAATGCTTTGAATATTGGATACAAAGAGAAGGGTGGAATGAACAGGGGGAACAGGAAGTCTAAGAATGGTCAAATGTTACTGGAAATAGCTCTTTATCCTGGGTGGTCTGGAAGGAGTGCTGCCCCCATCATAGAGCCCCAACGACCATTCATCAGCTTACTCGGGCCCAGGGTAGGTCCACCTCTGCTCATCTCGTCCCACATCCCACCACCACCACATAGAACATGCCATGAATTTCAGTACCTTATTGACTCTGACGGTTTTGGTGTCCTGAAGTCAAGCCCAGCTCGGAGCATACAGTAGACGGGGCTCAGCACAGGTAGGGGCTATAGTTAAAGAAAGGTTCAAGTGATAAATTGAAAAATGAGCAAGTGATTGAAGATAGAAGTATCCTCAAGGGCAGAGGTCCAGAACTGTCTGGACCCCATCCTTTCTCTCGCTGTTTTTTTACCAGGAAAATTTTCCAATAAATTCAGGAAATTAGAATCCTGTGTCCTTTGAAAAACAAATGCCTTTATAAAAAGGAGAAATTACAGCCAGGCGGTGGTGGTGCATGCCTTTAATCCCAGCACTCAGGAGGCAGAGCCAGGCAGATCTCTGTGAGTTCAAGGCCAGCCTGGTCTACAGAGCAAGATCCAGGACAGCACCAAAACTACACAGAGAAACCCTGTCTCAAAAAAAAAAAAAAAAAAAAAAAGGAGAAATTTCTTTTTAGAGCATGGGTTTCACTTTCCCAGAATGTAACCTATCAGCAATTAGTAACTTGAGCCCCAATGCAGAGAGCTTCCCTATCATTTCACGACTCACCTGCATCCCCCGGGATGAGACCATGGGAATGAAGTTTACATTCGATTCCAGTGTTTAAATGGCTGTTTCTTGGCATCGGGATAAATCTTGTTCGTTAAATCCCTGAGCACCCACAAAATAAGCTGGTTTTATCCAGCTCTCCAAAGTAACACGTACAACAGGGAACGTAATAGTTCCTCGATAAATTTAGAAAAATTCACTTCCTTGAAAACCCGAATCAGTATTCTTCCCGTTCAGTTGGCTCTTATCTGTAAGGTCACCCCAGCCAGGGCTCCTTGAGTGCTGAAGCCTGCTCAATTAATCTTGTTTGCAGAGCTCTTGAACTCTTTAAAGAGGGTCAAAACTAAAAGCGAAGGAGATGCATCTAAATTTCCCATATGCAAATTTTACCTTCACTCAGTTTCCCACTGTCTTTATTCAGCTAGCCTTCACCAACTGCCCACCCCATCTCCCTCTCTCCTATGTCCCTTCTCTTCCATTATTCGGAGTTTGGCTCCGAGGCACTATGTGCTTAGACTGTGACATTAAGGTTTACTGTATCTGGACAAATGGCTGTAACTTCCTCATCCAGCTTACTCACAGATGTAAAGAAAGAAAGAGCAGTAAACAAGAACAAATTGTGTTCATCGATTTAACAAAAGTAACCTGAAACTTAGAGAGAGAAAAAACAGTAGACGGGAGTTAGATGTTCAAAAAAACTGTGGACAAAGAACAACCCATAAATAAATTATGGTGATGCACTTAAAATGTTGCCTTGCATGAAGTGATGTGGAATTAGTAGTTTTGTTATTATTATATTAATCCATATGGTCTATGCTGGTTGCCCTCCATCTAGGTTGGGATACAGCTTTGGTATAACTGCCTCAAACAAAAGTAGTATTGGCTATGAAGTTAAAAACAGTTGGAGAATCCCCACACAGCATGCTGCCCTCGCCCTCATCCTTAGGAACAGACATGCTCAAACACGCAGCCTGGCAGGGTGAGGGGTGCAAGCCAGCTCATATCTATTCTGTTTTTCTACCTCTCATTGTAGACACAGAGTAGTTGAGAGTAACGGTTACAAGAACATTGCTTCCCTTTTATTTTATTATAAATTCTTTTATTATAAACAGACAACTCTGGAAAGCAAAAACATAGAATAAAATAAAAACATGGAATCCATACCACAAATGGGAAGCATGAATTCAACAAATACAAGCTTTAAAAGCTCCAGAAAGGGCTGGTAAGAGGCCTCAGTGGGTAACAATGCTTGCTGCCAAGCCTGATGACCTGAGTTGGATCCATAGAAAGGGAAATTATTCTCTGGGCTACAGATACATGAACATAAGCACATACACAAATTTAAAATATTTGTATTTTAAACAAACTCATGAAAAGAGCATTAATAGAAGATAAAAAGAAAACAAAGCCTTATATGTTCAGGAAGATGAAAGAGAGTATCTCAGGTGTAAAGAAGAGGAGCGGGGCCATGCTGCTCAGAAGGCAGAGCATCAGTATGTCATCACAGAGGGCTAAAACATAACAAACCTCCCTTTCAAGAAGACTCTCAGGTGAGCAATACCCATTTGTGCCATACTGGAAAAAAAAAGACAGTGTCTTCAACAAATAGTGTTGGTAAAACTGAATGGCTCCATGTAGAAGAATCCAAATAGATACTTATCACCCTGCACACAACTCAACTCTAAATGGATCAAAGACCTCAACATAAGACCAGCTACATTGAATTTGATAGAAGAGAAAATGTGAATTAGCTATCTCCAATTGATATCTACTTACTAATAAAAAATTAGTTTTCTCCGAGAGAGTCTCATTGGAGGAATAAAAACTGCTCTTAAGGGTAGGCCCCATGCCACAGCAGACGGCCAACATTAAATCAATTAAATGGAGACTTGAGAAGTTCCTTATCTTATAACGTTGGGTCCCAGCTTTTTCTTTTCCTTTAAAAAAAAAACAAAAATCACTTTTATTTTATTTATTTCTTTTGACCAGCCGGTTTGGGGTATATATTATTTATTTACTTACTTATTATTTATTTTGCCCAACAGGGTTTGAGTAAACACCATTTATTTCTTTACTTATTAGCTTATTTATTTTGCCCAAGGGGTCTGGGGTATATATTATGGCATCCAGTTTTGTGTTTTGGGAACTCCTGAGTGTGCAAAGGAGCGTGTCTCTGCGGCTCTATCAGCTCATCGTTCCATGTCTTGGGATCTTTCACTTCCACTTGTCTTGTCCTATTTCGAAGTCTTGTTTTTGTTTTGTCTTACTATATTTTTATTATCACTCCTCAAATGCCAGTTAATTTTCTAACAAAAGACAGAAATGGGAGGAGAGGTGGGGAGGAACTAGGAGGAGTAGATGGGGCCAGAAACCAGAATCTGAAAAGATTGTATGAAAAAAATCTATTTTCAATAAAAGAAAAAAATATGTATCTCGTGTACACAGGTAATTGCTAGAATAAAAAAAAACTGAAGCACCATTTCCAAGAACCTAGAAGAAAGGAGACAGAAAGGAAGACTGACTCAACAAGCAAGAACGGGAGGAGAGTGTCAAAATGACACAGACATCGTGGCTCGGCTCACTCTTTCCAACTCCTTTGGACATTTCACATGTAGTAATCTCCAAGATCCCAAAAGCAATCCAACGAATTCAGTAAATGAAACATCATTACAGTCATTCTTATTTTGTTGATGAACAAAGTGGGACCAGAAAATTAATGCAACTTAGCAATATGGACCAGCAGACTCCGGGTCCGACCAGAGGACACCACTCTGCCTCCTGTCATAAACAGGAAGCAATTCGGAGACACGACTGCAAAATGTCATTTATCAAAGGAAGAGGGATTGGAATACCTAATCCTATAATAAACCAGAGCCTAAGAATATATTAATGAAAATCGAAGTTTAGTTATGTGTTATTTACAGAAGAGGTACCTAAGGCAAAGAGACCCAGAAAGCTTGAAACTGGAAATATTTTATACATAAGCCTGGTTAATGTTAAAATGGCAGATATATTAATGTTAATATACGAAGCAGAATTCATGCTGAAAAGTACAATAAAGTATCAAAGAAGAGTAATTTAAATTGACAACATAATTAACAAAGAAAATAAAACTACAATTAACGTACCTTCCTAATTACCATAGATTCTAAACACAGAAATAAAGACAGTGAAAGATTTTAATTTATCTCTCTGGATGACATTTAAGTGGTCCCAAGCACTGGATGATTTAACTAATAAGTCTTTTTCATATTCATAAAAATTGATCTTTTGTTGAGCTACAAAGACATGGTAGTATATTTTACTAGCGTAAAACAAAAAAGAATTACATAATATCAGAATTTCTTCAATACTGTTAGTAATTAGTGACAGTGGATGGCCGTCACCTCCACGATGATCCACTTGGAAATATTAAGGTCTTCTTCTAAGCAATATCTATAACCAAAAGCCATTTATAAATGACTAACATCAAGAATTTCACACGTCAGAAGTGGCAGGTGATAGCCAACGAACCAAAGGGCATTTGCATGTCCTTAAAAGCAAACAGTGTTAAATAAGAAATACTGAAAACAAATTAACTGTTAATCTAATTGAAAATGCTTGAAAACCACAATGAAAACCCAAATTGCTGCAAGCATAATAAATAGGAAATAAGCATTAAAAATGAAAAATAAAAGGAAACCCTGAACAAATATTTCTTTGAAAAGACTAACAAGTTGAAAATTTTGTGAAGAATGGAAAAGTAGACAAAATCATATGAAAAATAATGTGGTTTTTTTTTTCTTCTTTTTTTTTGTCTTTGTTTTTTCGAGACAGGGTTTCTCTGTGTAGCCCTGGCTGTCCTGGAACTTACTCTGTTGACCAGGCTGGCCTCGAACTCGCAGAGATCAACCTGCCTCTGCCTTTCAAGTGCTGGGATTAAAGGTATGGGCCACCACCACCTGGCATGGATTTTTATTACCAACAGGAAGGAGATTAGCAAAATGTTAAGAGAATACTATATATGAGGTCTACCAATAGATTTGGAACTCTGGACAAAATTTATAATATCCCAAGGAAATAAAAATAGTCCAAAATCCTTCCTTTCAACTAATTTCATGTGATTTTGCAGATGACTTACACTGTATCTTAAGGAAGCATTCTTATTTTTTTTTAATTGTTTGTTCTGGTGCTAAGAACTGACTCCAGGTCCTTGGACATGTTAGGCAAGTACTCTACCACTGAGCTATAGCCAGAGCTGAAGTATTTCTTCAGTAAACAGCTTCTGATTTGATTCAATAGCAGTAGCAAATACTGAGGTCAAGTTAGGTGGTAGACCTCAGTATGAGTTTCCAAATCACTCATTTGAACTTATGGACACAGAAATCAAGTGCCCTAAGTCAAACACATACATTGTGTGTTTTATTAAACGTATTAGGTATGTAAATTAAATTCCAGCAAGATCAAGCATTGCAGCTCCTTATAGCCATGGCTTATAACTAAATCCTCTGATGATTGGCTTCAGATAATGTCGTGCATCTAAATACAACAGAGAAGAGGTGGAACAATTGTAGACGTCAGGCATGGCGGATAACTCCAAGGAAACAGCATCTTCCTTGGGGCTGATCCACATAGGAACTCACAGAGACTGTGACAGCACACACGAGACCAGCAAGTGTTCAAACAGGACAAAATCCCAGCACTGAGCAGGGGAAGTAGACACAGAGTCCCACCCCTAACCAAGAAAATAATGCTGGGAAGGAAAGACCAGTTTCCTCCAATGGAGTGTCATTGGATATATCATAAACACTCCTTCAAATCAATAGTTGGCCAACACAAAGAGGATTCCGTGTTTTTCTTTGTGTAGTTTTAAAATTTTCTGTTTTCTTTTTTTTTTAAGTTTCTTTGTTTTGATTATCGGGGTGTGTGTGTGTGTGTGTGTGTGTGTGTGTGTGTGTGTGTGTGTGTGTGTGTGTGTGTGTTTTAATAGAGGGGGAGAGTACATGAAGTTGGGTGGGTAGGAAAACAGGGAGGATCAGGAAGGAGTTGAGGGATGGAAAAGAATACAACAAAAATATATTATGCAAAATATTCTGGTAGTTTTTTTAAATGTGACAGAAAATACAGTGTTAGGAGACCCACATCTGGGGAAAAGATGACAGTTCTGGGAAAGACAGAAAATTTAGTTAAGGAATAGCTTCCTCTGAGGGCTGATTGGGAATTTTAAAAAAGTTATATTTAGCCTAATTAAAATTAAGCCAGAGTCATTAATTAGGATGGAATTTTTGAGCAGCAAAGGTAGAGAAGACCTTTGGACTTTCTTCCGCTTCCTGTCAGAAGAGAAACAAGAGAGGGTCCGGACCAGAAACAAGGGAGGCATGAAGGTGCACAGCCAGCTATGGAACATCATGTTCTCAGACCTCTCGAGTTTACAACAGCAGATACCTTGCGGAGAATTTGTTTCCCATCCTTTTGACAAGAGTTGTGGGTACTCTTTGGTGTTTCTATTTGTGCTTTTTATGGAATCACATTTTTGGGCATGAGTGGACGGCAGTTCCTCTTAGAATATCCCGTTGGAGCCACAGTAGGAGTTGATGCTGTCCACTGTGTGCCTCCCATGCTCTTCAGCTGACAGGAGGGTTTCTGTGCCCATCAGACACACAGGAAGTGGAGAAGCACAAGGGAGGACTGCTTCAAGTCACTCAGCTCGTGAGTGACAATAATGTCACCTGCAGTGGGACCTGCCATGCACCACACGGAATATGGAAGCAATCGTATCCTTTCCTGTCTGGAGGTTAGCTATAGAGATTGGATAGAAGCTCTTTAAAAACAGTTTCTCAGTTGAAAATGAAGTAGTAAGTGCAGGAGTTTAATAACATTAGACTTAGGGGAAACCAAATGCAAAATATAGACCTAGAAATGGAAAATCACTTTCCCTAGGCAAAAATCGGGGTTCACAACAAAGGCACCTAGATCCTGCTCAGCTGTCCCCAAAGCCAGAATGTGCCCAGGGTGAACAAACGTGTAGTGGGTAGCCATTCCAGCTTTGATCTGGAAGTTCCAACCCCCACTGAGGCTTCAGTAACTGTCATGCCTACAAGGTAGGGCCGAGAGAGGACCCTGAAGACCTGAGATCCGGATAGGCCAGCTCTCTTGGTTCCTGGACCCTGGACGCTGGAGGTAGACCGAGCAGAGTTCTCCAGAGAACACCGCCGGCCTGTGCTACATCTTCCCCAGACCCTGTTACCTATCCCTTCACTTGTGAGTTACCCCACAACATAAACCTCCCTTTTAACTACATGGAGTTGCCTTAATAATTTCACCAATACAAACATGTAAGTCAGTGGCAGAAATCAAGATGCCACAGTCTTGATCCTCCCTCTCCTCCTCTGATCTGGTCAGGTCTTCTTTCTGGTCTGCAACCCCTTAGGAGAGGGCTCTACTCCATGTCCACAGTTAGAAGACAGCGTTCAGGCTACAGCCATTCAGATTTTCTAGGCCTCAGCACCATGGATGTGCTGGCTTCCATGGCGGGGGCAGCATGGAACACTTCCCCCATCCCCACCCCCTACCCCCAGCTAGTGTCACCCTTATTAGCCTGTGTCCCAGGGGTTGTGTTTATGCCAAGGAGCTTACAAAATATTTTTTAACAGGTCTGTCAGGTTCCACACCTGCCCCACCCCCACTGAAAACGGGCAGCCACACCCTAACAGTGGAAAGGGTGAAACTCAGTCACAGTCTTCTTTTCCTCTGGTCCTTTCTCACAGGCGCTGTCACCGCCCAAACCTTATCTCTTTCCCGAATGTGCAAAGGCTCCAGTTCATGAGAACTGGCACAAATACGGATAGCTCCTGTTCACGTGTGCACGTGCACACATGCGCGTGCACACGTGAAGATCCAGCGGACAAGCACTAAACAGTCAAATTAGTCTGCTATGTTTGGAATTGGTTCGCTGGCCTCTTAAAGTGCCAGTCACCGTTTATGACTGCTGCAGCTGCATTTATAAAATTCTAACCACTGGAATTTGCCTCTTGGGGCTTAAGAAATTCAAGATGAATTGTCATGTTTGAAATGGAATCGATCTGTTGGAACTACAGAGAGTGGCGGGACACCAGAGACGTGTGTCCTGGTCCTGGAAGGTATGAAGTCACAGGGCTTGTCTTGGACATGGAGTCACTTGTGAGGGGCCTTGTGAGCAGCTGTGCACAGATGAAGCCCAGAGAGTGCACACAAGCCTAAAGAGTTAGGTGTCAGGATTTGCCAACAGTTGCCTGGCCTCTTCACAAGATGCCAAGCATAGTTCTAGGTTTTCATCCCCCTGGATAAAATACACTTTAAAACTTAAGTCAAGCACTTCTGTACTGAGCCATACACGTGTATGCACATTTTCATTTTCTCTTGATTAATGCTCCTCACAAGCAGAGCGGTTAATTAATGCTCTGTCCAAAATCATACAGCCAGGGAATGAGAATGCCAGGCAAGGACCAGGTCTCCTAACCCAAACATCATGACTCTCTAGAACAGGTATTGACGTGCAAGCCACCTTCCCAGGTGTTAAAGCATCTTTCATGTTTTTATCTGTATGTCCCCTCTGTCACTCACCACTGACGGGCTCCTTGTTAGACAGGTATATGGTCCGTTGGTTCTACTCAGCAGAGGCAAGTTATATCACTTTAGTGTCAAACAGCCACCAACCCTTCATCGGGAGGTTTACCTCCCTCTGAATTCTCCTTTGCTCTTAACACAGAAATAAGCCTGTGGAATTCTAGACGAATTCCAGTGGCCACTGAAGAAGGAGATTCATCCACTTGGAATTAAAAACAATGGGACCCCTAAAAACCTATTGTCATTAAGTGTTTCAGGACAGATTTCTGATGATGTTCATGTGCGTTTGTGTTTTCTCAAAAACTGTATCTTGCTCCTTCAAATCTCAGAATTCAGTGTATCCTTCAAGACTTTGTCTGTTTGAGGAGCCCACACAGGCCCAACACCAGTTTGTTCTCTTTCCTCTTTCCACGGGAAAAGACGCTTCGGTGCGGTCTAGAGCACTGTGGAAAAGTCTCAAGGGGAAGAGAAGTGCAAGTTGGGTGCAAATGCCTCTGGGTGCGTGCATGCGTGGTGCGTAAATGCCTGTATGCATGCGCACGTGTGTGTGTGTGTGTGTGTGTGTGTGTGTGTGTGTGTGTGTGTGTGTACCTGCATAGGGGGTGATTGGTTGGTTAGTTGGTTGGTTCTTTCGTTGGCCGGTTAGTTGTGATATTTCCAGGAATGGTCGTGTCTCCTTTATGTTACGGGACACTGTGAGAGTCAGCTTGGCCTCTGAGCTCTTTCCACTCTTTCCCTGGAGCCTAAGGGTACTTCTTATTTTCTTCCTTGCTTTAGTGAGTGCTCCCTGTTGGATTCCTAAGCTCTTCTTTCACAGCTGTGACCATCTTGAGGTCCTCTCTATTTAAAGATCTACCACGGTTTCTGTTTCCCCGTGCAGACTTAAGGAGTTTGGCAGACAGCGTTCACATCTTCTCTAGCGCCGATCGTCTTTGTCAGTTACCTCACAGTAATCTTTTATTACAGACTGGTTTCAACTGCGTGATGATTTTTCTCACTCGTTAATTCAACAGCTATCTTCTTTGCTATACAATGTACGTGCGGCCACATCCGGAGTTGGCAATTGGAGGAAGACTGAAAAATGTCATATGTAAAGTATTCAGAGTCTCAATGACAGAGAAAACACCCACACATTAATTTAAGGAAGTAAGGGACAAATTGAGTGCTACAGAGCTACAGACAACACCTGATGGTCTACATCTAAGTCTTCAACTTTGAAATTGAGGTCTTAAAATGTCACCAAAGTACCAAGTTCACAAACAGAAAGTCAACAACAAAAATTGACTCGTTTGTTTTGTTTTGTTTTTCTCTCTCTCCAATACTTACATGCTATAATACCCAGACAAGGAGCATGTTATCATCAGTTATAGCCAAGATAAAACAAAATGTTTTTAACACCAAGACTAAATCACTAAATGATTCTGTCTTAAATTATCATAGGTTTTTATTATGTTAACACTGAGAAAAGAACACAAAAGCAAAAAAAAATTTATTTTTGAACTATGCTGCTTCTAGTTAAGAAACACAAACGTTATGGCCAAACTAATAATCTAGTGTGGGAAAAAGACAAGAAAATAAGCAATAACAGCATAGGCTTGTGATAATAACTATGCCTGCTTGCCATGGAGCAACCCCTCATGTTGAACTATTTAATTTATAAACACAAAACTTCTAATGTATTTTTTATTATTACACACAAATAAATAAAAAACAGACCCCTGAGGTAGTAAACATGTATTCAATGTGATGCTTAAGCCCAAATCTACCTGACTTCAGAGGCAGGAACTCCTAGTTATGTAACACCACCTAACTTACCTACAACCCCAGAGCCCTGCCCTTCATACATCCCTGAACTTTCACTATTGAAAGCAGAACTGTAGAGAAGAAAGACAAGCATTCATAGGGTTTACACTATGATTCAGCCTTGCTAAGGTGGTTGCCTGTTTCAGTGTCCTGCTCCTCCTTCTTTCAAAAGGAAACATATAAAACACCTAGAATGCACTTTCAGGACAGCCTAACTACAGGAGCACTTTTCTTTTTTTTTTTTTAAGGAAAAAGATTTGAGGCAAAGTACTCCTGAGACCAACAGAGCTCTTAAAAGCAGACTGCTTGGTGCACAGCTATGTGACTCTCTCTGCTGGGAAGAGCCAGCGGGTTTACCTCAGGCACACTACATTTGAGCCATCATACCCTGGGGGCTGTTTATATGCAAAGCTAAATTTTAACTTCTCAGTCATCCAAATTAAAATATATACATGTGTGTGTGCATGTATACATACATATTTATGTTAGTGTATATATATATATATGCACACACACACATATATATACATATATATGTGTATATATATATACACACATATATCGTAAGGAATCAATACTTTGCATGTCAATGTAGACATGGCTAGCTAACCCACAGTTCCAGGCAACAGACACAAGCTATAGCTTCCAGATTCTGGAGTGTGTCGATTGCTCTGATGATAACTTTTTAACTTAGGTACACTGAACACATAATAAAACGCACAACTAAGGGCCTGCAAGAGAGCTCCAAAAGTAGCACAGTTGCCTCCACCCTGAGGACTGAGTTTGAGCCTCAGACCCCACATTATGGAGGAACAGAACTGAATCCCTTGAGCTGCCCTCTGACCTCTGCATGGGCACCATACACAGACACTAATTGACTGAACATTTAATTAACAGTTCTCAACTGTGCAGCTCCACGAGTGTGGACAATCTCATTCATCTGTATGCCCACTCTTCATCACTCCAGAAGGTTCCTTGGGTCCTTTTCCAGACCATCTTTTTCTAACAGCTGTGTGGACTAGTCCTCCCTGTCCTCAGACTTTTAAATGAATATATTCACAGTGTACATTTCTGTGGCATCTACTTTCTTCCAGTTTGCATATTTTTTGAGAGTCACTCATGGTATCATATTGGACATTTACATTGTTTCTAGGCTTTCATTTTTATTAATAAGACTGCTAGAAACATTTTAAGCCTCCTGTAGGGCTCTCATATGTCCTGAATAAACAGAGAGTAGAATTGTTTGGTTCATGAACACATTTGTGTTTATAAGAAACTCCAGAGCCCTTGGTGGCTGTGTCGTTTCACACTCCTCCCAGCAGCGTGTGACGGTTCCAGTTGCTCCATGTCACCACTAGCATTTGGTGCTGTCAGTCTTCTTGATTTCTATTATTTATAGAGTATCATCTCATTGCAGATTTTATTTTCAGCATGAATCTTCTTATATGCCTATTGGGTATTTGTATATATTCTTTTGTAAAATTGTTTGTCCATTTTTGCATATCAGAATGTAATGTATTTTCCAATCAGCTCATCAAGTGACTATGTTCAGCTTCTTATTTGAGAATCTGAGTATTTATTCATCACTCCCAGTACTAACTGTGGCAGATTTGCCAAGATGGCCCAATGCTGTCTTCCTGCATTTTAAGGGGCATATTTTCCTTAGTTATAGTGTCTTACCCTTCACAGCTATAGTCTACACATTCCAAAAGGGGAAGAAGAGACCATCAAGCCTAGGACCTAACAATGTCACATATGGGGCCATCAAACCATTAAACTCATTAACTATCCACTCATGGCAATAAACCTTTTCTGTTGTTATATGGAGGACTATCACAATCTTGCATATTTTTCAGATAAGATATTCAATTCAACAAGCAGCTGCTTGATGAGAATGGAACAAACTGAAGTTGCTCTTGGATGGTCAGGGCTGAAAAGTTGCTTAAAGCCCATCTAAATCACACAGTGCAATGCTCTAGAGGGATGTTGTGTAACAGAACTTTTCCTGGGGAGATGCAACATACATGTCTACTCACCCTAGACAGGGAGCCTATGACAAACAAAGCATGGATACCACGAAAGTCCAACTTGGTGAACCAATGAGTTTTATTGGGATTACTTACGGGAATATGTTAAAGGATTGGAATCAGCATAGGACACCCCAAGACCAAATTCTCAGCACAAAGGAGATTTATTTGCCCCAGAGGGATAAAGGGCAGGGAATGAGAGACAAGGACAGGAGACAGAGGATGAGGAAGAAGAAGGGGGAGGGGGAGGGGATATTTGCCCCAGAGGGACAAAGGACTGTCTCTGGATAGAGAGGAGACAGATGTGGCCCATAGGAAAATGACGGTTTATAAAGGGAAAGGGGAGAATCCCCTGTTTGAATGAGTTGGTTAATTTTTATTGGGCATGTTAATTAGGTGAGCCAAAGGAGGCTGTTAATTTCTGGACCTTAATACTTTGATAGCTAGACCTTGGTGTTCAGCCTCAGGAGGAGGAAGCAGCCAAATAAGGGAATAGATCTTGGTGGCTAGCTTCAGGAATGTAATCTAACGGTGTTTAGGAAAGGGGAGAAGGGTAAAATTCAAAACCCATCAGAGCCATTGATAAGTTTTTGCACCCTGAAGGCCTCTCCGCCGACACAGCAAACCGAATCAGACTGAATCAGGAAAAGCCCAGGTTTAATGGGTAAAACATTCTTGGGTGATTTCCCAGCCCCTCAGAGAGGAGACCAGGAGGAAAGACGGGAAATATCATGATCACATGTCTCTTTACTTGGATGCAGCTTATAAACCCTGTGAGAGTGGTCTTGAGCCTCTCTGGGGGAGGAGCTGTATTTGGGTGGCTTTGAAGGGTCAGGTTTAGGGAAAGAGATAGGGGAGGGGAGTTGAGGTAGATCTTCTCCACGAGAACAGCCATGTTTGCCATGCTTGGGCCTGCTAAAGCCTACAATATTGGTGAGGGGTTGCTTACAGGAGTAAAAGTGACTCACAGCTGCATCATCAAGGCCCACCCCAGCATGAGTGACAACTCACAAAAGCTGGGAACCTGGAGCTCACTGCACAGCCTGCAGGCAGCTCAGCAGGTTGGAGAGCGTCCTTTCCAAGTGACTCTGGTCTACACCTCTACCAGGCAGCTCAGTTGGTTTCTGCTTCTTCCAGGCTGCAGGTAAGATCTAGAGTCTTCTTTGCAGCTTTTCTCCTCCCAGAGTCTTCTTCAGGCTCAGCTTCCTGCATCCCGAGAGGGACTCTCAGCTTTCATTGTCCTGGCAGGGAGGGGCCTAGTGAATCTGGTCAGTTTCAGGGACTTCCTGAAGCTCTTTAGAGTTGCTTGCCTCCCTGCTTTAGGAGATGCTTTGGGGATGGAGTATTTCTCTCTCAGAGGAAACAGTTACTCAACAGGGAGAACCCCCGAAATAAAACTCATTTCCAGCCCACAATTGGAACATGGGTCATTTTACTTAGGACTTAGATAGAAATACTTTTCATACCATTATTCATGTAGACAGAAAAGTATTCTGGCTTACAGTCTAAATTGAAAAAGAAAGTCCAAACACAGTCGATGTCTGTTAAAGTGCTAAATGGATACACGGAATACCAGAGAAAGGCTCCCTGGAGGCATGGAGGAGCTACAGAAGCTGGAGACAAGAATATCCACGTGTGAGACCCAGCTACTCCTTAACAGTGGAGCTTCAGACAAACCTTTAATCTTAATATTTTGATATCCTTGTCTGATAGCTAGTACTAAAACTAAACACGTCTGTATGTTCAGAAATAAAACTGAAGTGGGAAGGGCCACTAGCCCACTTGAACATGGGGCTGGGGCAGGCCTTCCCTTCTCTCCCATTCCCTCTGCCTTGCTAAAACCCATTAGATTGCATCTCTAAAGGTAGCCATCAAGGCCTATTCCTCTTCATTCTTCTTAGTGGCATTAGGAGCTGTAGTGTTTCACTCAGTATACCCTTTTGTCCACTCAGCTTTACTTGCAAATGTTCAACGGGTAACGTGTTGTTGGTCAGGTTCAAGGCCTCTGGCTTCTGCTACACCATTAATACTGGACCCTCACCCAAACTCTGCTCAGATGTCGTGCTGTAGCCCTGAGTCATGGTGACCATGCTGCTATGGTTCTTCAGGGCCAGTCCTTTCATGGGCTCCTGCAGGTCGTAGGTAGATACTGGGGTATGCTAATTCAAAGCCCTAGAGGCGAGTCTGGGTGGTAGCTGATTTGGTCAGTCCGGGCCTCTGGAACGCCCCCTCAGGTGAGGGGCGGGGCCCACTCTTGCTGCAGCAGCCTGCCAGGGGTAGGGCCAGCTCTCCCATGCCCTTGGTGAGGGGTGGAAATACCTTTTAGGAGTATGGGACCAGCTCTTCCTGCAGTGGTCAGTGAGGGGTAGGGCCAGCTCTCCCAGAGCCTGTGAAGGATGGTGACTACTCAACATGGCTGTCAGATTTTAACACACATAATTCCTATGATTCCCTGTGATAACATGGACCATGGAGATCAACACAGACCCCAGCTGCAGCAGTATTTTTAAAGCACTAAAGGCAACCCAATTCACAATTTGAAACCCAGCACACTATCATTATAATTAAGGAGGAGGGCCAAGTGGTTATGGTATACACCACCTGGCTGGTGGATCTCTGAGTTCAAGGCCAGCCTGGTCTACAGAGTAAGTTCCAGGACAGCCAGGGCTTCACAGAGAAACTGTGTCTCAAAAAAACAAAGCAAAAATAAAAATTAAGGAGAAGGCCTAGGGATGTAGCTCAGTGACAATATGCTTACCTAGCATCTGTCTGGGTTTGACCCCAGCACCTCAAAAAGAAAAATGCATAAAAAAATGGGGAGAAACTGCCAAAGTCACTTGTAAGCATAAAAA
Source organism: Peromyscus californicus insignis (assembly GCF_007827085.1). Lineage (NCBI taxonomy): Eukaryota > Metazoa > Chordata > Mammalia > Rodentia > Cricetidae > Peromyscus > Peromyscus californicus. The sequence goes on along the minus strand of NW_026294536.1, from coordinate 1,569,277 downwards.
ATTAATTACCAAAAAATTACAAAAGAGTATTGGAACCACATATAGCCAAACACATAATACACACACACACACACACACACACACACACACACACACACACACATCTCATGCATTTTCTGTATGTTTTGCATTGAAAAGAAAGAAAAATAACACCTTTCTGCTTATTTTCCCTAAGAAATACATTGAAAAGATTAAAATAAAAATGAAATCACATACCTATACAGAGTGAAAGCGGTGGTGGGATGTGATAGTTCTTGGAGGACACGCTTTTTTAATATTTTGACATGTGAAACCATGTTAACGATCTCTGCATTCAAGCCGTAAAATTAAATCACTGAGATAAGAAAGGAAACACAAACACCAGGACTGAATACAAACAGAAACAATTGAAATAGTCCTCCTTGTCGGACACAGCCCACTAGATGCTGGGAGAACTACTCAAGTCAGTCTCAGTTCTACTCTTTTTTCTACATTCCCTTCATCTAAAGGAAACAGAAGCGTTAGGAGCCAATCCCGATGCTTCTTGGCTGCTCCGCTGTCACGGTGCTGCAGAGCGCTTTGAGTGCGGCACTGACGTGGTGCTTGCTGGGAGCTGTGCTCTTGGAAGAAAGAAGAGCGACAAGAAAGGGAGCGAGACCAGGAAGGCGCCCGTAAGGCTGGAATGCGTTCAAGGCAGCACTGTCAGCTCAAGGCTCCTCACAGATACCTGTTTTCCGCTGTCCACCAAAAGCTCATGGAAGTGTCGACAGTTGGCTAGAATGATGGGAGCTCTCCCAGGGGGGGTTAAGTTGAAAACTGGGCAGTACGAGAAGAGCATGGGACATGATAGTTTTGTACCGGATAATAATAAAGTTTCTTTACGCACTTGAAAGCATGTAAAATACATAAAAGTGTGCTTGAAGGGCTACACATATTAATGTATGGGACAATTTGAGTGTCAAAATTACCAAGGACAATTGCTGATGATAACATGGTATGAATTCATGAATCTCTAATAAAAGATAGGTAGGTATGTAGATAGATAGATAGATAAACATATAGATAGACAGACAGATAGATGATAGATAAATGACAAATGATGATAAGTAGATGATTAGATAAATAGATGATCGATTGATAGATGATTAGATAGAGAGATAGAAATATATAAATGATAGATTATGATAGGTAGATGATTAGATAGATTGATAGATGATTAGATAAATAAATAGATGATTAGATAGATGATAGATAGATAGACAAACAGATAGATAGATAGACAGACAGATAGACAGATAGACACAGAGATCAGGGGATCTTGGTGGAATACAGTTTCATGGTGAATAAGGAAGTTAAAAGAATATCACCTAAATTTATAAGGAAAAATGGTAGTGGAGAAAAAAATATACTATGAATGAAGGACAAAGAGGCATCATGAGCCTCGGGATGTGGCACCCCCAAAACATACACTGTCCCTTAATGGAATATATAAGCCATAAAGGAACATGAGGAAGAATCAGCAAATTCACACTAAGAAACAGTATTTACTGCATATGGCTTAAGTATGTAAGTCAGTGTGAATATTTCTTAAAACACTACAGCTAGAACTACCACGTGACCCAGCTCTTCCATTCTTGGATATTTTCCTGAAGGGCTCTAATCAGCAAACTACAGAGATACTTGTCCATTCACATTAATAGCTTGCAATATTCCCAGTGGCTAAGAAATGGAACCAACCTAGATGTCCAGCAACTGGTACCTGGTTGAAGAAAATGTGTGACATTTTTACACAATGGAATTTAAAGCAGCTGGAAAGAAAGCATGGCATTTGCAGGACAAATGATGGAACATGACTGACTATGTGAAGTAAAATAACCAAGACTAGGAAAGACAAATACTGTGTGGATTTTACTTACGTAGACTAGTGTGTGTGTGTGTTTGTGTGTGTGTGTACATATGTGCGTGTGAATGTGTGTATCACAATAGTAGAAAAGGAACCGTGGAAAGAAGGAAGAGATCTTGACAGAGGGGAAAGAGGGTAATGTAACACACATGCCATGAAAGCAGAAAAGAGACTACTTGGAGAAAGGGGGGACCAGCAAGCAGGAAGCAGTGGAGGAGGAAGATGAATACAAAGTATAATGACATACATGTTTGAAAATGTGTTAACAAAACCCACCCCACTGTATGGCAACTTAAAAATTAATGAAAAAAACAAATAAATCAAAGGGGCAGATTTTTATTTTCCAAAATTACCTATGACATGAAAACCAAAACCAAAACAAAGTGTAGCTACTAAAGGATAATATAGATGACGAGTAAATTCAGTTCATAAGCCTGGACTGGCTATGAGGTGGGGGAGTGGGGAGAGTTTTAGTGAACATTGCAGGAAAGTTGGCCACTCTGGGTGATGACCTGCATTGTGTTATTGTGTAATTTCATCAAGATATAATGAGACAAAGGAAAATCTTGAGCGATGCACCACTTATTATAGTTCTTCTTCCATGCATTTAGGAGCAAGTTTAGCAAGAATATTCAATGCTTCCCCATCACTATTCAGCTGCCTCGGTCTCACATTCCCTGGGCACCATTCTTCAGCTAACTGAGGCTTCCTGCCATCCTCCAGGCTCATGCCAATGGGAAGAGAAGACACGAGACACTAGCACTCTGCAGGCTGCTGGATCCAGCTCCATAGAGACTCCTTCACAGGCACCTCGGTACAGACTGCATTTGTGGGAACGAGGATAGCAAAGAATTGAACAATAAGCAGATTCTCAACCTTAGAATCCTTCATTATGTTGTAATCCTACATTATCTTCTGACATCAAAAGTATATCTCTGTTCATCCTTCTTTCAATGAACATATATTTTCTGCCTCTGAATAGCCTCAGGCCACAGTATGCCAAAAGGTGTCAGTCAGAGAATGTGTCATCATAGTATTTTTGTCCAACAGATTCTCCACGTGCGTACATAGACCTCATAATGACTTTTATTTACCACTGAGTCTCTCTCTCTCTCTCTCTCTCTCTCTCTCTCTCTCTCTCTCTCTCTCTCTCTCTCTCTCTCTCTGCCTCTCTCTCTCATGTAAACATGGATTTATCCCAGTCTGAAGTAGGTGGACACCCCTGTAATCTCTGTGGATAAGGCTCATTAGAGCTATAGCACTGTGTACATACATTCAAAAGTCACATACTGCTAACTGCACAATGGATGAACAATGTATCTATGCCTTACTAGATAAGTTTCTTTAACTGCAAAAAGCTGTCTTTTTGTCTAAGAAAAATAAATAAGTATTAGTTCATCTAATTTTCATGGCTAGCTTAAATTTCTTATTAGACAGGGGGAAATGGGCAGCTCTGTACAGTGGAAACTGATCTTCAGCATGTATCAGCACTTAGAATCAGCATTTAATAACCTTGTGATGAGAGTCTGCTTTTGTTGCTGATGAGAGGAGTTACCACTGAGTCTCTGAAAGATGTCCTCTAAAATATTAGAGGTCGGGGGATCGACTGTCGGTCTTTGAATCCAGACAAGTACTGAAGTACTGTGTATATCCTATGTACATACATCCAAAGCTTGGGCACAGACAGGAACTTTCCAAATCACTGTGTTTGAACCCATAAATTGATGTGAAATTTTCATTTTTCTAGCAAGTGGCTTTCTTCAACACCTTAACCTTCAGCTTTGTGCCTGTCATGGCCAAAAGACTTATAGAGTTGCCTACCCAAGGATTCTTTTAAGTCCTAGTCAAACACCTGCTGCATGTCTTGGGTCTGCATCTTTGATCACAGTGTCTTTAGACTGGGGAAGCTGGTTTTTCAACCATATAAAGCTCTAGACTATTGATGATCAGCTGTCTTAGATTTCAAACAATAAACACAAAGAATGTCTAGTAAAACTGCTCTCTCTATGTGTCTCTCTTTCCTCCTTCATTCTCTCTCCCTCCCTCATTAAATGTCACTTTGCTTTAAAACCCACTATCTAGGCTGCTGTAGATTCACCTGCAATCATAAGAAATAATACAACACATCTCTATGACACTGCTCCATTCTCCCAGTGCTAATATTTTGAAAGCTGTATCATAATCTGGATATTTACATTGATATATTATACTGAGCTTAATTAAATTTACTGATATTAATCAAATTCATCAATAATATGTTTTTCTTGCACTCAGCTCTGTGTTCACTCATTTTGTTCATACGTGTGTGTGTGTGTGAGTGTGTGTGTGTGCTTACCTCTACTCATTTTATCAATGCAAACTCATAACCTGCCACATCACTCAATAGTTACATCCCAGAGTATGTATTGTGTTGACACCCCCAAAAACATGCCTCTTATAATAGCACCTTCCTGCCCACCTCTTTTTGAAAAAGAACAACTACAGAAATCTGTAACTAAAATCATCATCAATGAAAAATTAGAGTTTTCTCTTTAAGACCATGAACAGCACAGAAACACCTCACCTCACCACTGTTTTCCAGTATCATACCAGATATCATAGATAATTTAAAAAGACAAGAAAATGAATCAAAAGTATACAGACTGGATGCCAGACATGGTAGCAAAAGCCTGTAGTGTTGGTATTTGGGAAGCTGAGTTAAGATTCAGTGAGTTCAAGATCAGCGTGTGTTACACAGTAAGAGTCTATCAGAAAGAAAAGGGGGATGGAGGAAGGAAGGAAAGAAGACAAGAAGGAAGAAGAAAGGAAGGAGAGTGAGAGGGGGAAGGAGGGAGAGAAGGAAGGAATAAATGAAGAAAAGAAGGAAGGAAAGGAGGGAGGGAGGGAGAGAGGAAGGGAGGGAGGGAAAAGAGAAAGAATGAAAAATGAAGATTAAGGGCAAAGATTATCATGTTCATGGATGACATGATCATCTTTGTAAAAAACAAAAACAAATATCCTGGAACTGATAAGCAATGAAGCAAGGTTTTAGAATAAAAAGTGAATATATAATGGATATAAAGTTAATATAGTTCACACCATCAATGAGCAAGTGAAATTTAAAATGCAAAGCACATAGTATGACTTGCATTTGTGCCATAAAAATGAAATATTATATTATAACAAATTATATACTGGAGTTTTATGATGAAAACCACAGAAACTAATGAATCACAGAACTCTGATGGAATAAATCAAAGACCTAATAACTGGAGAGATTTTTTTTTCCATATTTATGGATAGAGACTCAATTTTCGTGAGACCTGACTTCTTTCTTTCTCTTTTTGTTTTGTTTGTATTTTTGTTTTTTTAGCCAAGGTTTCTTTGAGTAGCTCTGATTGTCCTGGAACTCGTTTTATAGACCAGGCTGGCCTCGAACTCACAGAGATCCACCTGCCTCTGCCTCCTGAGTGCTGGGATTAAAGGCGTGCACCACCACACCTGATAAGTTCTTTCTACTTTGCTCTATAGATTCAGCATTCCATCAGGTCTTCTTGTGAAAAGTAACAAACTTTTTCTAAAGCTTATATAAAGAAGCTGAAGAGTCAGAGTAGCCAATCAGAATCTCACAGGATGACATGGGAGAAGTGGCACCAACGGGATGTCAGTTCTTATCAGAAAGCTCTAGTAATCAGAGTGAGCTAGGGGAAGAGAAAACTCGACTGGGTGAACTCAATGGAGAGCTGCAAGGTAGACCCACTCAAATATATTCAACTGGTACTCGCAGGGGACATGGCAAAGACTATTCAATCAGGAAACATAGTCTTCTTAATAAGGTAGTGCAATGAGTAAACACCAGGAGGAAAGGAAGAAAGGAGGGAGAAGCAGAGGGAGGAAAAATGAATTTAGATGACTAACCCTAATATTAACTCAAAGTAAAGCTATACAACTCCATAATAGGGAACATTTCAAATGGTTGGTGATTAACATGAGATGACAGATTGGTATTGGTATTTGCTTTCTAGATATGACACTAAAAGCAACATCCATGGATGTTATAAAGAAATAATTAATAAATTAGATATGATTATAATTGAAGAGTTATATTCATAAAAGATGCTATCAGCAGAACAAAAATACAAGACCAGATAGGAGAAATTATTTGTGAAAAACATATTTGATAGAAGACTATTATGCACTATATACAAGGAATGCTTAAAATCCAACAATAAAAATGAGAAAACAATCTTTAAAATGAGCAGAGATGTTTGAACACACACCCCATCACACAGACACATATCTGACAATCATAACTCTTAAAAAGAGTTCCACATCATTTATAATCAGGGAATTATAAAATAAAAATGTGATGAGAAGCCACTGCACATCTAGTACAATGACCAAGCTCCAAAATGCTGACAAGACATACTGGTGGGGACGTGGAGCCACAGGGATTCTCATTTGGTGCTTGTAGGAAAACAAAATGGCACAGCCGCTCTGGAAGGCAGCTTGGCACTTCCTTGCAAAACGAAATGTACTCTACCATTAGATCCAGCCGGCATCCTCCTTGGCACTTGCTCAAATGAGCTGAAAACATATGTGCATACAAATGCCTGCACAAAAATGTTCATAATAGCTTCAGTCATCATTGCCAAACCTCAGAAGCAACTGAGATATTCTGCAGCAGGTGGATCGATGGATAAACTGTGCTACTCCATGCGAAGGAATACCACCCAGGTTACAAAGAAATGAACAGCTGAGTCACGAGAAGGGGAGGAAAAACTTTAAATGCATTCTGGTGAGTGAAAGAAGCCATCTGAAAAACTGAGTGGTCTGACTCCGAATAGATAACAGTGTTGCAAAGACAAAGAGGGGAAAGACCAGTGCTGCCCAGAAGATGTTCGCAGCCGCGAAACTACTCATCATTATACACCCATAGAAGCTTAAAAAATTAAACTCCTAGACAGCCCCCTACCGTAAACTATTCATGCAGAATGTTAAGGATGTGTCAGTTGGTTACACTGGTCAATTAATTGCGGTGACTAAAGAAAATTGCAACAGTGGTTTGGAATGCTGACCTTAACTTAGGCTACAAGCGTGAGTCAGGCAGAAGGAATATGAGGACTTTCACTTAGTTTGGCTGGGCCTGTATTTAACTGGCTGTTTCTAAGTTCTCTGTTCCATTCCTTGAACCTAATCTCATCATCAACATCACACAGCCTTGATACTAGATCCCATACAAAATTAATAGGTATGGTGATTGCTTTTATTTACTTCTCTCAATTGTTTACACAATTTCGGGGTCTATTATTTTCCATATAACTTTTGGAATGAGCTTATTTGTAGCCGCCAAGTAATTGTTGAGATACTGACATAAATTATACTATGTCTACAGATGTACAGGGGGCAAATTGTCATCCTTAGTTGTAGCTAGAGTTTTCCTGCCTTGCCCACAGTCAGGACAAATCTTTGTTACCCGCCAGTCCCACAGCCGCTCAGACCCAACGAAGTAAACACAGACTTACAAACTGCATGGCCGTGGCAGGCTTCTTGCTAACTGTTCTTATAACTTAAATTAATTCTTTTCCATAAATCTATACCTTTCCATGTGGCTCATGGCTTACCGGCATCTTCACATGCTGCTTGTCATGGCGGCGGCTGGCAGTGACTCCTTCCGCCTTCCTGTTCTTTCTTTTCTCCTCTCTGTTAGTCCCGCCTATACTTCCTGCCTAGCCACTGGCCAATCAGTGTTTTATTTATTGACCAATCAGAGCAATTTGACATACAGACCATCCCACAGCACTTAGTATGCTGACAGCCTGCAGGAGATATGTCTTCTGGATAGGACATAGTTGTTGAATTTGTGACCTTACTGCAGCTGTACAAGACTGGGAACACCATTTCATCATGGATGATGGGGGAGGAAAATCTATGAAGCCCCACCCTTCTCTGGGAAACTATTTGCACTAATAGCCATTATTGTAGGAAGAGGTGTCATAGTCTGCTGTGGATGTCTTTCTGTATGTTGTGAGTATGTGTTGCTCTGATTGGTTGATAAATAAACCCATTTGGCCTATGGCAAGGCAGGTTAGAGGCAGGTGGGAAATCCAAACAGAAAAAGGAGGAGAAAGGAGAGGCAAGGAGACGCTGCCAGCCGTTGCCATGAGAAGCAAGATGTAAAGGTACCGATAAGCCACGAGCCATGTGGCAAAGCATAGATTTATAAAAATGGGTTAATTTAAGATGTAAGAGCTATTCAGTAATAAGCCTGAGCAAATGGCCAAGCAGTTATAATTAATATAAGCCTCTGTGTGTTTACTTGGGGGACACAAGTGGGAGAGATTTGTCCCAACCGCTGGCTGGCTGGGACACAGGAAAATTTCTGACTACAATAATCTTTCATGATACAGTCATTGATGAGTTGTCCTTGCTCCAATGAATAACATTGCACCCACACTCAGGAAAGAGACTTTAATTAAACTCGGTGGACCACACACAAAAAGAACACATAAAAACAGGAGTATGACTTGTTGAGAAGAAGGATTCCACTGGGGATGGGGGATGGAAACACTAAAATTCATTATGTAAATGTAGGAGATGGTCAAAAATTTGTCATAAAACATCTGATATTCCACTAACATATGTATTAAAATACTTACAAATGGAATTGAAGGACCTGATGAGTAGATAAAGGTCTTGTGTAAGCATGAGGACCTGAGTTTGAAATCCCAATACACAAGTAAATGCCAGGCATGGTCATGGCTGACCTGTGACCCTAGCACTGAGGGAAAACAGACTGGCTGGTCAGGCAGTCAGACTGAAAAGGCAAGCTCCAAGTCCAGTGAGAGGCTCTGTCTCAAAAAAGTAAGATGAAAGGGATGGGGAAATGGTTCCGTGTTTAAATTGCTCACTGTGCAAGCACAAGGACTTAAGTTACTGGTCTGCAGAACTTCTGAAATAATGAATAGATGTGGTAGACCATTTGAGTTTATTATTTTCCACATAACTTTTATAATGAATTTATCTGGGTCCACAAAGTAATTGTTGAGATTGATACTATGTCTACTGATGTACTAGGAGTGAACTGTCATCCTTAGTATGCTGACAGCCTGCAGGAGATATGTCTTCTGAATAGGACAGAGCTGTTGTATTGGAAATCAGAGAGTGTTTCCAGAGCAATCTGGCTAGTGTGGCTAGTTAAATTAGAGAGTTCTGGGTTCAGTGAGAGATCCTGCCTCAAAGAATATGGAAGAATGATTGAGGAAGATTCCTGATATCAACTTCACATCTTGTCTTGATTTGCTTTTTATGACTATTATAAAAACCACAACCAAAAGCAACTTGGGAGAAAAATAATTGGTTTGCAAATCTGAATCACAACTCATCATTGAGGGAAGCTTGCTGTCAAGGGAAGGCACCACCCACAGTGAGCTGGGCCCTCCATACTCATCATTAATCAAGAAAGTACCCACACATACTTGTCTACAGGCCGATCTGATCGAGGCATTTTCTCAGTTGAAGTTTCCTATTTCCAGATGACCATAGCTTGTGTCAAGTTGACAAAACCTACCCAGTACAGGCCTCTGCATGCATATGCACACAAATACACATGTACCCCCACACATATGAACACCCATACATACATGTAGGCACAACACATATATAGACACATGAGAAAATAAAAGTTTAATAAATAAATGAAATCAGATGCAGAATGATGGAGGAAGACATCTGATGGCCTATAGTCTCCAATGTATGCATGAGCAAGCACATCACTCAATGCAAGTTCACACATATGCATATAACACACACATAAATAAGTTTAAAGTAAGTAAATAAGCAAACATGTTCCCCTCTTAGCCTCTCTCACTCCTTTTGTTCTAATCAGATCATAGACCCCTTCCTACTGGGGACTCCCTAGCCTTCTCACGTGGCACAGAAGCACAGGTAACCCACCCATGCTGCTCAGTAACAACCCCTCCCAACTCTAGTCCCCAGATCTGCATGTGCCAAATCCATCCTCCAGACCCAGCCAGGTCTATACACCCTGTGCTCTGACTTAGCCTGTTGAGTCACCACCCTGCCTGGCCTCTCCCTACCCTTAGAGGAAAAGTCACAAGCAGTTACTGTTGAGAGAGGAATAGTTAGTCTTCCCCAGGTCTAACCAAGTAGTTAGCACTGGAAGGATAAACATGCAAACACCACTAAATGGACTCGCTTATTTATTTACTCCCATATATATGTAAATATGCAACCATAATAATTAAAGAAAAAAGGCCATAAATTTGACAGAGAGTAGAGAGAGGTACATGGAAGGGGTTGGAGTGGGGAGAAGGATAGGGGAAATGATGTAATTATATTTCAAATGAATATCCTATGACTTTTTATAGATGTTATGCCATCTTGAAGAAGGAAGGACATTAGAACACAGGTGATATGAAAGGGGAATAAGAGAAGAGAGGTGTAAGTGGGGAGAGGAATGGATGGGAGAATAGGGCAGAGGAGGAAGGTAGCGGGAAAGGGGTAATAATACTAAGTAAGTTTGCAAAAAGCCCTATGGAAGCATACTATTTTATTAGTTTCCTAAATATATATTTATAAGGGTTTTTTCATAAAAGAATTTTAACTGAAGTTACCCTAGTCAGAGATTATGCTCATCCCAGAATCCACAGGTTGCCAAATAAAAGGCCTATTACCAGGTATGGGATACCTCCTGGAGTTGTGGCTCAGAGGTGTCCCAGAGACTGGTGCCACTGCTCTTCACAGGCCACTAGAACCGAATGGTAATAGCCTGCTGTTGAAGATGTCACACACGTTGGTCACAGGACATGGAGAATTAAGCAGGTACTGACCAGAAAGCTCCCTCCATGCTAGACCACTGTACTAGAAAGGGACATGGCAGGCTATTGGTGGTGGTGATGGGGTAATCACCAGTCTTACTCAACTGTGAATGCTGAGAACTACAATAAGGACCACCATAACAAGGTATGCTCATGGGTACAAATGTGGCATGAATGTTATTCTGGTAAGCAGCCACTTTCTGATTGGCTTTAGGCACACTCCGTAGGAGGAAACACAGGCCTGTTACTGAAAATCTGGCCAATAACCCACGGTCACAGGTCAAAAGAGGGAAACTACTACTGTTATTTTGCTAAATTTGTATCTCTCTGCCTACAGATCGGTGCTGTCATCTGACCATATTAGAGAAGTTTCTTTGTGTAGGGGGTGGTTGTTAACACAGAAACTCACAGCTGGTCGAAGTGAAGAGAAAAAGTGACTCTGAAGTACTCAGCCACAAATGGGCTATCTATATCACACCTTTCCCCAAGGCTTAGGGATCAGTGCAAAAGAGAGGTGCAAAGAGTGTAAGATTTAGGGGTTAGGAGGATATGACAGTTGATGGCTGCGGAACCGGAAGAGTCAGTTTCCTTTAAGGGTATGGATCCTGATAGGCCAGCCACATTTCAGTGGGTGGCCCACACTCAGATAAAACATCACATAGATGGAGTTGGGGGTTGGCAGGGAGGTGGGTGGATCTGGGAGGAGTTAAGGAGAGGCATTCTGGGGTGAAAATGATCAAAATACGAAAATTCTCAAAGTATAAAATCCTGAGAAAATTAGTGAAATATTTTAATTGGCATTAATTCCCTTTCAGTGTTTTATATTATCCTGTACTGAAATCACTCTGGCTTACAGATGCCTGTATCTTTAGTCTCTACTAGAAATTAAATTTTTGAGTGATGTTAAAGCAAAATGACCACTACATCTTGATTAAATTCTAGCAGTGTCTATGTTTTGGACACTGGTCCGTTTATTTGCAGCTGGTGAACAACTTATAATCATAAGGTTTTTCCTGGTGCCCCCTTTCACAATGCCTCCTCTGGTGTCAGGAATGTCTATACCTTTTAAACACTTCGTCAATATTTATAGGGATTTCTTAGTTTTGTTGACTTTTGTGGAGAATCCGCTTTTAAAAAGTCCATTGATTTTTTTCTCTACTGTTTCCAATATTTTCATCCATTTTTTCTTTTATGGTTCTGAGGATCCAGCAGGCCTTGTAGATGTTACCCTTAACCTACCACCAAGCCATACCCAGCTCTCACTTCCTGTTTTAAATTTCAGTGAAATCTACTGTGTTCTCTATCTCCTTCCTTCTACTTTATTTTTCTTCTTTTTTTTTTTTTCATAATCTCCTAGCATGGAAATTTACACTATTGATTCAAAATCTTCCACTATATTCAGGAAAGAGTTAAACTAACAAGCCCGAGTTACTTAAACTTTATAGATTCTCATTAAAAACCCCTATTGTGAGATGTCCTTCACTAGCTCCTGGGGATTGGGTTTGTAATATTCTAACTGCTAAGAATGTTCTGAGCTCTTGGAACTTTGAATCACAAAGTGCCAGTTTATCTAGTCAGTTTGCGGAAATGGTGCCATTTGTGATGAACCACTGTCTTTCTCCCAGGGCCCTGGAGCTGCCTCTGTGGCTAACCACAAGAAAGCCATGGACTCCTGGGCTTAGGCACGATAATATTTTACTATTGTCACAGTTCATTGCGGGATAAATTAAGTACACGCTGTGTAACTAGTAAGTAGACATGTCCTTGAAGCCTGTGTCTAGTTCCTCTAGACTTTTATCCATTCACCTTTTCTTTACTGATTTTGCTTGAGACCTTTACATCATCATAAACCACGACTGTGCATATAATAAATCCTAAGTTGTATGATCCCTTCTAATAAATCACCAACTCACACATGGTCTTGGGGACCACCAACACATCTTGTTCCCTAGCATTTAATGCTCTGAACTTACCTCTCAAAACTGTTTTGGATATGTAATACATAAAGCATATATATCTAATGCACCATATATGTATACATATATCTTTAAATGTTCTACATAGTACTGTATACAAGACACAATAATATTTTCCATCTAATTTGTTTTAATGTGTTTTATATTTCCTTTGAAGTTTCCATTTTGAAGAATGAAGTATTTAAAAATGTGTCAAATACTTATTACACATTTAACGATTCCCATTGACTACCTGCTGTGTATCTCTAGTAGGGATTGCACTGTGGTCTATGAACATACCTGGGATTATTTCAATTCTTATAATTATGTTAGAGTCCATTTTATAGACTGTGATGCCGCACGTTTTGGTAGGTCCTCCATTGGCACTTCACCTACTGGATATATATCTATTTACAAATATAGAGAGATGATAGGTAAATGTTGGAAGGCCTTGCCGGCTGGTCAGAAGTTGCAGTCTATCATGGCTTGGCATCTTTTTCCAAAAGCTCGGCAACATGGAGACTCTCTTCCTTCCCAGCATAACTTCATGCTTTCTACCTGCCCGTATCTGGAGAATGTCCCTGGGCCCAGAAGACTGACCTTATCTGAAAGCTGTCTCTGAGCCAGATGCTTGATTCATCTTTAGCTTGACCCTTGGCACAGGTTCCTACTAGAAGGCTTGTGCTTGGAGCTCTGCTCTAGGACCCTACTGTCACATACGGAGCCTTGTGATAGAAGTGTGCCACTTAATGCAAATTAGGGTTTTCTCCAGGCTCCCCAGTCCTATATATTCCTTATATTCTAGAATAAAGTGGAGCTGGTTCACTGAAGTCTATCTCCCAGAAGGCTGTTTCCATCATACCCACAGTCAGCTGAACCCGGTTCTCTGCTTCTGTTCCCTCTACTCTCATGGACCAATGCAGTCAATGATCTGGAGGAAGAAGCAGAGCCACAGATAAATAAATGATAGGTAGGTAGATAGGTAGATAGATAGATAGATAGATAGATAGATATGCTGTGGGATGTTCTGCATGTCAAATGTGTTGCTGATTTGTCAATAAATAAATCACTGATTGGTCAGTGGCCAGGCAGGAAGTATAGGCGGGACAAGGAGGAGAATAGAGCTGGGAAGTGGAAGGCTGAGTCAGAGAGACACTGCCAGCCGCCATGATGAGAAACAGCATGCAAAGATGCCGGTAAGCCACAAGCCACGTGGCAAGGTATAGATTAATAGAAATGGATTAATTTAAGCTGTAAGAACAGTTAGCAAGAAGCCTGCCACGGCCATACAGTTTGTAAGCAATATAAGTCTCTGTGTTTACTTGGTCGGGTTTGAGCGGCTGTGGGGCTGGCGAGTGAGAGAGATTTATCCTGACTGTGGGCCAGGCAGGAAAACTCAACCTACATAGATAGATAATTAGATGAGAGATAGATGATAGACAGATATTAGATGATAAAAGTTGATAGATAGATGATAGATATAAATATATAGATGAATAGATAGATAATGGTAGATGTAGACAAAAGACAGAAAATAGATAGATAGATAGATAGATAGATAGATAGATAGATAGATAGATAGATATCATTGATTAATTGTGTGCTCTATATCTTTTGTATACTGTCAGACTTTCTACCAAAAATTTTACTGGTTGCCAAGAGGGGTTGTTAAGGTGTTGAACTATAATTTAGTTCTTGATTATTTCCTCTCCCAACTCTACATCGTGCATTTGGAAGATCTGTTGTGCATTGTATACACGTTGAAAACCACAACATCTTCCTAGTGAATTGATCTTTTTATCATTAAGAGTGAACCTTTTTCCCTATCAATTTTCCTTGCTTTGAGGCCTATTATTAGACATTAGTATATCCATTCACGGTTTTTTAAACTTAAAGTTTACACAGAAACTTTCCCATTCTTTCACTTTTAAAATAATATTGAGTTTGAAGCAAATTCCTTCTAAACAGCACCTTTGTGTGGCTTGGTTATTTTCCACTCTGCCTATCCCTGCCTTTACTTGGTGTGCTCAGAACCAGAGAACTTTTGTTTTGACCAGTCGGATCTGTTAAACTCATAATGAGGCTAGAGTGTCTGTGCCCTCTGACTTCTGATTTTTGCTGTTCCTTTTCCTCTTGACACACCCCAATTTTCAAAAACAGACTCCTCTGATTTGAAGGTATTCTTTAGCCAGTATTTAAGATGGATCCATCAAAAACAAAGTACTCTAGTTTCCTGCTTTCAGATAATGCCCTGTGATCTTATTCTTCTCTGTAGATGTCACTCTCAGAGGTTATAGTGACATAAGCCTTTGACAGGTGTTTCCTTTAATAGTTGAAGGATTCAGTGCCCCTTTCTTGTGATCTCAGATGGGCAATTCACTGCCATTCAAATTAGTGTCTCCCTATGTGACATACTCAGTTTCGTTCTGACTGCTTCCAAGACCATTCTTTGGGCTGGAACCAGGAGTGCAGCTCATCATTAGAACACTTGCCCACCATGTACAAAGCCATGTGTTTGATGCAAGCTCCGTACACACACACACACACACACACACACACACATACACACATACACACACACATACACACACATATACTCACATACACACATATACACATACACACACATACACATACACACACATGCACACATACGCATATGCACACATACATACATACATATATACACATACACACACATACACATACATACACATACACACATATATATACACACACAAGTACCTGGTATAGACGTTTTATGAAGTACATGTTTATTTTGCTGGTGATTTTTGTTTGGTTTGGTTTGCTTATTGGAAAATGTTCTGATGTTGCCCAGGCTAGACTCCAGCTTTATTATGTAGCTGAGGATGATATTAAACTCCTCATCTTCATCTCTGTTTTGAGGGTATTCTTTTAAAAGTGGTTTTGTGAGCCTGGAGGGATGGCTCAGTAGTTAAGAATAGTGGCTGCTTTTCCAGAGGACCAGAGTTTGATTCCCAGCACCCATGTAGCACCTCACAACCGTCTGTATCTCCAGTCACAGGGGATCTGACTTCCTTTTTCTGGTCTCTATGTGCATCAAGCATGCACAAAATACATGAACATACATGCAGGCAAAAAAATACACATAAAAATAAATTTAATTTATTTTATATATAACTATATAAAAATATAAATTTTAAAGCATTTATGTCTGATATTCTGCTTTTCAGCTTTATAATTCTATTTGATTTCTTTTCTGAAAATTCTGCATGATATCCTGTCTTGTAGAACTTTTTTATTTTTTTATTTGTTTCAAGAGAATTCGTGGTTGGTTGTTGAATCATTTTTATGTGGCTTCTTTAAAAGCCTTGACAGATACTCCAAATATGACTCATCTTATTGTCATTGAGAGTTGATTATCTTTTCTCATACAAGTTGTGATTTTCTTAATTTTTGGTACAAGTGATTTATTATTACACCCTAGGCAGTTTCCTATTGTGTTAGGAGAATCTGTGTCTTGTTTTATGACGTTTTTTGGATGTAGTGTGCTCATAGACATTTATTCTGAGCTGTGATTCAGTGGTAGGCTAATGTTTAGAGCTTTGCAGGATTATGTTCATCAGCTTGGTTTATGTGAAATTACTGAGGCTCCCACCTGCCGCTGATGTTGCCACCTGTATTATGGGCCACTGAGTAACTCTCAGTTGAAGAGAGGAGTCAATTGTGAGCCTGTGGGCACAGAGAAGCTCCCCTAGGCAGGAACTTGTAATGAACCCTCTATTTTTCTAGGATGTAGAAAGTGCTTCACACGCTGGAAGTCTTTGTGATAGGGCAGGCTCTACAATTCCCTTCATGTCTCTAGAGACACCAGAGAAGCTTCCAAAGCTGGGTCTCCCTTCTGGGTCAGTCACTCTTGCTGTCCCACCCACCCACCCACCTGTTCCTCAGGGTAGGAATGGAAATGCACAAACCCAGCAAAGAAGAAAAACCCTTTTCCTGACTCTTCTTGCTAAAGGGCTCCAGATCAGACTCCTTATCTCATGGATACCAGGTGACCAGATGTCATCCTAGTAATTCTCTTGGGATTAAAGGATAAACTAGTCTACCTGGACTCCTTCTTGTCCCCTAGGTTGGAGGTCGAGAAATAGAAATTCTGAGTGTAGGTTTCACTTTTCTGTTGTCTTCCCATAGAGCTATCCCACCTGTCCTGGGATTCTAAGCCAGGCTGCCTGTCAATTCCTTTTCCCTCCTCTTCCTTCCTCCTCCTGTTCTTCTATTATTTTTTGTACCTGGTATACAGAACAATGGGTTTCCTTATGACATTTTCTTATGTCTATGCTACTGTACTTTGTTTACATTCACTCCCATAACCCTGTCGTATTTCCCCTTCACCTCCCCCTGGTTCCTTCCCTCCTGATTTCATGCCGCATATATTTAAATGTGTAGCTAAATCTAGCTTCCTTACGAGCACTGACTGATTTTCTAGAAGACCCGGGTTCAATTCCCAGGCTGTTTGGTGTCAGATTGTGCCAGGATAAAGGAAGAAGGAAAGGAAACATGTGCTCCCTCGCTCCTCTCTTTTTAAGAGAGCATGTACAAGAAGCACCTCCTCCTTCAGGCCTTATAGCCCAAGGTCATGAGCAGAGGAAACACCACTACAGAAGATCTGATTTTTGTCTTCCTGTTTGCCCACTGTCCTCTCTCAGTCCCCTTCTCCCTTACAAACCTCAGCTTCCATTTTCATGTCCTGTCTTCCCAATTCCTCATATGAAAGGACATATGTACTATTTTGCTTCTGAGTCCGGCTTATTACATTTAACGTGATGATCATTTCAGCTGGCCAATGTCTTCCGCCTTTTAGAGCTCTTCCTTGCCTTCCTTTCATCTTATTTATGTGACCTATAGCTGAGTTGTCCAGGCATCGCTCTCTTTTCAGCCAGTTTCCAACTGAGTTGTTTTTCTTTCTTACTGGGCTTTGGTAGAGGCCACATGAAAGAAGCAGTAGATTCCTGATTCATTCAAGTATTGTATATATCTCAAAACAGTAATGGGGCCCTCTCTGCCCTTCATGAAAGCTACTCGCTCGGTATTTTGTGGTGGGTCACTTGCAACATCTAACTCCCTGGATGATTTCAGTATGCCCTAAGATTATTAACTGTAATTGAAATAATTAACTCAGTTTTAAAAATCTTATTGTAATGAAAGGGTTTACTCACATACTTGAAGAATGGTATGTTAAACACACAATCCCAGATGTCTCAAGATTGCCTCAAGAGATACATCAGTCTTGCCCCTGAAATGAAGAGACAAAAAAAAACATTTTTTCCATTCTTAAGTCATATTAAAACTCAAGTTACCGGAAAAATGAGACTTTAATTTGTCAAGAATGCATCTCTCAGCCAAAAGAAAGAATGACTCTTTGATCAATGACCTTCAAAAGATTGCAATTGATGAAGATCTAATTCTCAAAAATAATTTCCCAGTGCTCTATCAGTCTCTCTTACACACTAAATTGCTCTCTGTCTTACAGTCTTCATCTGTACACCACTACTGTAAGTTACACCTTCATCTTCTCATATCTTAAGTAATACAGTATTCCAATTGATGTCAACTGTCAAGATTCTTTATATTGGCTATGATAGTGATTCAACCCAAGTCAATATAAACAAAACACACCATTATCTTAGATAACAAAGAAATTAAAGTTGCTGAATCTAGGTCTTCAAATGGTGTGATTGTAACCTAAGCCTCTTCCCATCGCTTGCATCCTCTTGATTTATCTTCAGTCTGTAGGATACGAACCAAATATTTTTCCAGTTTCATATTGTACACTTTGTGACACCAACTTCACATCCTGGCAACTAAACATATGTCCCCCAAAGATGCCTAGAACAAGATGTCCACCTATTCCTCTTCACACACTCCTCTAATACTCCTTTTCTTCTAAAGCTAGATGAGGCTTCCTGTCTTGAATATTTGTTATTTACCAGATAAGAAATGTATGGCTGTTTCCTAATTTTCCCTTTGGTATTGTTCTAAGAATCCCACAACAGTAAAAAGCTATGGCCTCTGGAACACCCTTCAAAGTTTGAGTCCCATGTATAAAACCATTGGCTTATGGGAATTTAAGCAAATTACTTAAACCACGCCCATCCCTTTTGTCTCAAGTTCTTCATCTTCAATACTGAAACAAAAATATTGCCTGACTCACAGATTTTTCTATTAAATTGAATTACTCTATATGGAATACTCAGAACCATGCTGGTAAATAGAAAGTTCAAAGTTAATATTTGTTATTATGGTTTTGGAGACTTCCGTATAAGCAGACACCTGAGACTACTTACTACATCACAACAATCCTAAGAATTAGATATTATTGTCTATACATTCAACACTAGGAAACTGAAATTATAATAACTTGTCCAAGATCAGTGAACTAATAGGTAACAGAACCCGAACTGGTACATATTTGCCTCGGGACACACTAATGACTATTGGAGACTTTATGCTAGTACTTGGGGACACAAAACTAGAAATATTTACCAAAAGAACATTGAGTGGCATGTCCTCAGGCTGAGGTTGCTTAACCTTGCTTGAGAAGTCATTACTGGACACCAGGGACTTTCTTATCCTTCGGAGCATGACATCTAGAAAATATATTCTGAGGTACGTTTTATCAGCTCAACATAAATAGCAAAAGTATAAATCATGCACCTCGCCAGCTTCCAGGACAAAGGCCAGTGTGTGCATTGAACACAGATGCTGTAGGCTAGCCTCATCCCAAACAAATCAGCCTGATAATAACCTACTGCTTCCCCAGACAAAAAGCTTTAAAACCAGCATTAAGGATTATTTGTCTTAAATACATATTCAGTGCAAGCTTCTTGGTTAGGGATCTTACTCATGGAGACTATATCAGTCCTAAGTGTGCCTGAGACCTTCTAAATCTATTGATCCAATTGATCCATCTTCAAGAATCTCTCCTCACAAGGCATAAAGAGATAGCCACATGGTTATTAAAAAAGATAGGGACAGAAAGATGGCTCAGTGGGTAAAGGATGCTTTCTACCAATCCTGATGACCTGAGTTTGATCCCTGGTGCCCACACGGTGCAACGAGAGAACCAAGAAGTTGTCCTCTGACCTCCACTGAGTTCCACACAAATGCTCATGTATGCACACATACGCACACAAAAGTAAACATTAAATAAATGAATGCAAAACAACTTTTAAAGAATAAGGTATAATCAGTAAGTTCCTTGGTGCGTGCTGCAAAAACCAGCTGTGGTGGTTTGAATGAGAATGGTTGCCATATTTGAATGTGTGGTTCCGGTTCCATTGGTAAAACTGTTCAGGAAGGATTAGGTTACAAGGTGACCTTGCTGAAAAGATGAGTCACTGGGGGTGGGATTTGAGGTTTCAAAAGCCCAAGCCAAGTCCACTCTGCACTCTCTGCCCACTTCCTGCAGATCAGAAAATGAGCTCTCAACTACTGCTCCAACACCATGCCTGCCTGCCTGCCACCATACTCCCTGACACCATGGTCATGGACTGACACTCTGAAACTGTAAACCAGCCCCTACTTAAATGCTTCCTTATATAAGTTGCTTTTGTCATGGTGTTCATCACAACAATAGAATAGTAACCCAAGATACCTACATTTGTTTTTATTCCTGTCTATGACTCAGTTAAGGCCAAACTACAACATGAGGACTTTCTACATCCCCACTACAGTCCTTGATCACACCAAAGAGTAAATTTGTAGAAGATGACTTCAAGAGGGTCAAATAAGGTGAGAGAAAGACCTAAAGAAACTACTTCAAAGTCTGGTCTCTAACAAAGGTTTAATTTTCTGTCCTCTCTGGGTCTCATTCATCCTGGAATAGATGGTAGTATGTAACAGGTGTCTTCTACAGTTCTCCCTGTGCAGGAAAGGCAGCCCAAAGTGGCTTCAAATAACACAATGATTGTGAGATTGTGATTGTGAAGATCCGCGAAAAATATTCCTAATAAACGTATGTTGACATGTTAACATATACAGAATCGTATAAAGAGTATTTCAGGAACACATATTACACCTTGATGTCTACTGTGAGCAGGGCATTTTCTTCTGATAGTTTTCTTTTTTTTTTTAATGTTTTGCTTCAGTGAAAACTTTGTCCACAGCTGTCAATACTTTCTACCTTGGGCCACTAATACAAAGAAGACTGGGTGAAGAGTTTGCAAAAGACGATAGGGCTAGAGAAAGCAGGCTAGAACGTGTTTTTAAAAAGCAATCTTGGCTCTGCAGGAAGTACATCCTTAGCACGTGCTTTCTTATTATCATCTCTGATGATTCTTCTTTTTATTGCCTTGTGTCTAGACAAAGTAAAATTTCTAAGGGTTTACAAAATGATTTCCAATCCAAAAAAAAAAAAATCTCCTTTTGCATGTTACAGCCCAGAGGGGTTATTTTCCACTTTAGTGATTTAGACCTGAGGAGACTGGGTACCAATATAGATGCAAGCAGGCGTTTCATGACTGAAGCATACATCATGTGCTAGCAACATGAACAGGAATAAGCCCAGGGCCCCAAGTGCTGCTATGTATGAAATATTTTTGGATTCACTCAGTGATTTGCAAGGAGGATTTCTTTCTCGGCGTGTACTGTGTTTCCAGCAACTCCCCAGTCCTAATGGGCCTTAGAAATCTTGGAGAAAGCATGATAGATGTGATGTCAAGCTATTAGTCTAGGGGTGCTTCAAGGGGGAAGCAAGAGTGATTAATTTTTACACTTTAGGATTTTTCTCCCGGGGATGAAGGGAACCTCAAGATACACTTGAAAGAGTAAAAAGAAAAAAAGAAACTTAGGATTGTATATTCATCTACCACTGATATTTCTCAAAGTTTTGGCCACCAGTTAGATGAGTCGCATAAAACAGTGTAGCCCCAAAGGAGTAGGTATGAATAAGAGGAGAAAATGAAAGCCCCAGCCTACATCGGGACTGTATGGTCAAGCAGCTGATAGGTCAGCATTGAAAGATTTTCTCATGAGCATTTCTCGTTAGCATTATCTGAACCCCCAGCATATTCAAAGCTCACATTGATCCCTATTATGGGGAATCCAACATGATCCTTGACCTTACAGAGTTCATAATTGATCAAGGGAATTAGCACATTCATGCAAGTAATTATGATTCAAGAAAAATGGTGGAATCCTAGAGACAGGGATGGAATCTTGATTCTTTTCATTTATTTACTCAATATTCGCTAAAGCTGTTTAAGGGGCCCAGCACTCTGCCTGGCAGGGGTCAGAGACAGATAGGGAGAGAAAACAAACATTTGGAACATCTCTGACAATACTATAATAGAAGTAGATATGAGAAGCTCTGGGAGTTGATGGATTGAGGAAAATCTACAGGGGAGATGCCCTCACACAAAAGGTAGTACTGAGCAGACCCAGAAATAAAGGGCAGTAGGGTGGAAAAGGAATCCATTTCTCACAGAAGAACCAGCCCCTGTGGAGGCAGGAGGCAAGCAAGCCAGAGTTAAGCAGAGCCATAGAGGAGATGTTGAACCAAATCAGAGAGGTGGCATTCCATTTGTGGACTATGTCAAGACACCGCACATATCTACTTAGATCTCTCCAACTTCATGAACTACAACTTCCTGATGACCAAGCTAGTACCTGCCACCTCTGTGTTGGGAGAACTGTTTCCCTGAAAGAATTAGTAAGAAAGTATTTGCCTATAAGAAAAATCAGAAGTGCTGGGCACTTACCATCCTCCTGTCCTCACCTTGACCCTGGTTGGGAGGTGAGGACTGCCTTTAACAATGACTGATGGGTCTGGATGGATGATGCAGACAACTCCAAGGATCCATGTACAGTCTCCCAAGGCACTCCCATAAAGATGAACTTGAACCATTCTGCAAGGCTCCCTTGATAGGGTATCACAGTTGTCCTTTCCTTCTGCTCTACCTGGAAGCCTTTTCTTAAGATATAGCTCAGTGCCTCATAGTCTACGTCTGGGAAACTCAGTCTAAGGAACGAGCATTAGACTGTAGCTGGAAGTTTTCCTGTGTCCCACCCAGTCTCGCAGCCACTCAGACCAAAGTAAACACACAGAGGCTTATATTATTTACAAACTGTATTGTCTATGGCAAGCCTCTTGCTAGCTAGCTCTTATATCTTAAATTAACCCATAACTATTAATCTATGTACTGCCACATGTTCTGTGGTTTTACCTGCCTCCCATTACATGTTGCTCATTGGGTGGCTGACTGACATCTCTTTGCCTCTCCTTTCAATCTCTCCCTTGGATTTTCCTGCCTGGCTCCATCTTATCCTGCCATAGGCCAAACGGCATTATTTATCATCCAATCAGAGCAACACATAGTCACAGAGTACAGAAAGACATCCCACAGCACTAGACTTTTATAAAGACGACAGAGCAGAACGATGGATGAAGACAACACACTGGGCACTGTGAGACTGCTTCCTTCAGATAATAGGAAATTTTAGAAAACTGTTTTGTGTCTAAACATGCCTACATGTGTGCCTAAAGGTGTACAAACAATTTAATGCAGAGGAAATATATAACAATTAGATTACATATGTAAATTAAGTAAAAATAAATACATTATCTAAAAGTAAGATGATAGACCAATACCAACATACATACATACATATTTATATAGAGAATACATATACAAACAGTAGAGAATGCATAAAATCAGTCACTTACTTTCATTTCTGTTTTTATAAAATTGTCTTGTCTACTTGGCCTGGGCAGGAATCATTCATATAGTTTCAGGAAAAAGCAAAAACACCAATTGAATACCAAGATCTTTGTCTGCATTAGATAGGGACCTTTCTATTTCCGGTATGTTTCCTCTTTTCCTCTGTGCTTACTAAAGGCACATATTTTCATATCAGTTTTTAAGGTGGACTGAATAGGAGGTCAGGGAGGCACTTAAAAAAGTTGGCTAGCCAGCATAACATCAAAATTCTTTTCTCTGGGCAATTTCCATCACAGGGAGAGAGTAATGGGAAAGTACCTTCAACCTTAAAACTTTACCAAACAAAATACAGTAAGCCTTTTAGAGCAGCCTTTAGACTTCTGTTACATAGCTATTTTGTTTTCTCTTATAAATCAGATGAATCTCTTCTCCTTCAGTCACATTTTAACTGTGTCCTGGGTTTTAAGAAGTCGCAAATGCTCCCTATACCTCAAGCATGGAAATGTATTTCCTAGACACTTCCTAGGGAAACAGATGTTCAGTGCACCTCAGATTTCACCTGGAGGATCTCAGCAGCAACTTTAAGGAGCAAGTCTGAATATCAGAACCACTGAAGTGGCCTCCTTTCTCTGAGACCAGATAGGCTTGGCATATTGCAGAGGAACAACCAAGAGGAACAGAGAATTTACCAGAAATCTCTGTCCAGTGTTCGGAGAACTCTGAAGGTAAACCCTGCTATGATTGACCTAAAAGTTCATTGCTGGTATGAAAATTATTGACCACCCCCAACACACACACACACACACACACACACACACACACACACACACACACACCTATACTTAAATGGGCTGAGTCAGCTTACTGGAACAAATACATGAGATTGTCAACTTATCACAAGAAAAGTCCTATTTTGGCTCATGACTTCAGAGGTTTCAACTGATATTTGGCTGCCAAGGCCACTTTGGATGAAACAGGGCATCCTGATGTAGGCATGAGACACAGCAACAATACACACCTCATTGCCAGGAAACGAGAGACAAAGAGGAATAATTTATAGACATACAATGCTGATTGCACCCCATCTCATCTGATCTCAGAAGCTTAGCCTGGTCAGGAGGGCTAGAGTGTAGTTGGAAGTTTTCCTGTGTCCCACCTGGGCCCTGTGGTCAGGACAAATCTCTCCCAACCACGTCCCACAGTCACTTGGCCCCAAATAAACACACAGAGGCTTATATTATTTATAACTGCTTGGCCATTAGCTCAGATTCATTACTGACTAGCTCTTACACGTAAGTTAACTCATAATTCTTATCTATGTTTAGCTACATGGCTTGGTATCTTTTCTCAGTTCTGCCTGTCATCTTGCTTCCTCTGTGTCTGGTTGGCAACTCCTGACTCAGCCCTTCCTCTTCCCAGAATTCTCCTCATCTGCTTGCCCTGCCAATGCTTCTTGCCTGGCTACTGGCCAATGAGCATTTTATTTATCAACTAATCAAAGCAACACATATTTACAGCATACAGAATGACATCCCACAGCACTAGTGTTTGGATGGAAGAGAGAGAAAGAGTGGTCCCCACTGCTGGGAGCCATCCCCAGCAGTGGATGGATTCCAGCAGAGGATATAAGGAGTTGGTGTGGGAAGGAAGTGAGCCAGGCCATGGTAGTTGGGAGAATCTTGCAGCCTGACTGACAAGAAGCCAAAGTGATTCTTTATTTATACAGAATTTAGTAAGCAGGGATACATTCATGATGTTCCAAAACATAGATCATATCATTTTTATTTGGGGGCATGTGTTTCACTTCCATTTGCTCATCTTTTAGTCATCATTAATAAGCTATGACAGAACAGAGTTATCACTTCCAATAATTTTTCCCTCAAGTTTTGACATCATTAATAAATAGAGTTATCATTCTTACTCATTAACCTCATAGCCCAATTTTCAAGAATATGGAGGCGTATGACAACCTGTTCTCAGGCTGGTAGCTTTGGTTGCTTCAAGGACAATAGACCAAAACAAAATATTTAGGCTACCCTGAGCATTTTGTCATGTCCCAAGCAGTGTATTATTAACTCTTAATAGTCAGAATGTTCAGGAATATCTTCAGGCCAAAGCTGCTTCAGTTACTGTTCAAATTCTGAAATAATACAATGTTTATATCTTTATAGAATTTGTCTATATGTCTAATCCTGGCATTCTGTTATTCCTTGGTCATACAAGACCACAGTGGCTCTGCATGTCCTAGTTTTTCTAAGAGAGGGAGGTCCTGAAATACCATACTTTTATCATCTTTCCACTTCATATGTTGCTCATCAATATGTCTCTGTGTAGGACAGAGGTGTATACCATATAATTGTTTGAGTATAGAGTGGGAAGAGGCTTGCAATCTGAACTGTGGCAAACTCCTCTAGCCCACTGAATCTTGTTGACCTTTTTAAGTTTACTTTGTTTTGATTATCTTGTTCCTGAGTAAGTACAGGGACAGCTGTTTCAAGGATGTCTTATAGCCTCATAAAGAGAACTCTGGCTTCTTTATGTGTGTCACAACCTCCAAGGCATAAGGAAGACCTTGAAGTAGACAAGGATATTGCCCTTAAAAGCGAGATTGGTAATATGTTCAGGACTGTCCTGGGGAAGCTTAGAAGCAGCATTCCTGGGAGAAGGCATAAATGAATCATAAGAGAATTTCCATTAACCCAATATCCCCAAATTGTACAAATATTAAAAGTGTTCCAAGTATGCAACAGGTGGAGATGAAAACCAAAGGTGGCATGTCAGCCATCATGTGGCTCAGCTCTGCTGGATCTTTGTCAAGCATCTGTGCTGGCTTTATGACTTCTGCCATTCCATTCTGATATGACTGTGCCACCCCACATTCTCTGTCAAGGTTAGTAACCCATGTCTTCAAGGTTCCACAGTCTTCAAATAGCACCATCCCAAAACCAGGCCTTAGTCACATGAACTTTGGGGAGACATTTGGGACCTAAACTATAGCAGGGCTTTTTCGGAGTTTCCTCAACAGCCTGGTCCCCGTGTCCTGCCTCTTAGCTAAGATTCCAAGTTTGCTGAGCACTTGACTCTCATTCCCAAGAACTATTCTATCGCTATGGTCCTGCCCACTGGATCCCACTTCTGCCTTGATGAGGCCAGACTGTCCTACTGTTGGGTTTCCCTTCCCCTCCCCCACCTTCCTACTCAGCCTTTCCTTTCTGG
Source organism: Peromyscus californicus insignis (assembly GCF_007827085.1). NCBI lineage: Eukaryota > Metazoa > Chordata > Mammalia > Rodentia > Cricetidae > Peromyscus > Peromyscus californicus. The sequence goes on along the minus strand of NW_026294536.1, from coordinate 1,542,702 downwards.
CTCCAACCCAAGCAAGACTTTGGAACAGATACAGTACCCTCAAAAGCTGACCAAAACCTGTATAAACACCAGGTGCTGTAGCAAATCTCTTCAGCCTCCAGACAAGACAGTCCAGGCCTGTCTCCTTCAGTTGACGCCATCCAAAAAAACTTAAGAACCCGATGCTACAGCTTTCAGATGTAGTGAAAATATTTTACCATATGACATATTTATATACACACATTTTATATAGCTAGAAGAAATGTATAATACTAATAACAGGAATTATCAAAATAGAAACATTTTACTGATAGTTTTTCTGAGCTGGCTTCTATTACATAAAGGATTCAACTATTACCCCCAGTTTACAGATTAGAAAGCTGAGGTTTAAAGTACTAATTTAAAATAGAGTTTGACCAGTGAAAGGCACAGTTAAAGAAACGATACAAATGATCTCTGCTTGTGCTAGATAAATTAGCTCTTCCAAAGTAGAAGAGTTCAACCTGGACATTTTCCAGAAATAATAATGAATGCTCTGAACACGTGATCCTTCAGTTTCTTCCCCCAGGAGAAGCAGTACATTACCAAAAGAGCGCATCACTCTTTCATCTTAAGCAACAGTTGTCAAGCTTCCTAATGCCTTGACCCTTAAAACAGTTCCTCATGTTGTGGTGACCCCCCCCAACCATAAAATTATTTCCATTGCTACTTCATAACTGTAATTTTGCAATTGTTATTAATCATAATGTAAGTATCTATGTTTTCTGGCAGTCTTAGTAACCCCTGTGAAAGGGTCCTTCACCTCCCAGAGGGTTTGTGGTCCACAAGTTGATAAACACTAACTCTAAACTAGGACACAACAACCCTTTCATATTGTACTGTCATAAGTTACATAAATAAATGTTGACCCTCTGCTCTTCCCATAGCATGCCCCTCAGAAACTCCAGTGGTTGCTGAGTTTCTACAGTTATCAAAACATCTGCAACTCAAGTTCTTCCTGAGAATTTTTTTTTGCAAATTTCTCCCCTACTTTCTAGACCACTCCTCTTTGCTAAGCAAACATTTTGTCTCTCTGCATTTGCTAAAGTACTTCTTAACCTTCGTATCCCCCATGCCAACTCTTCAACAGTAACTTTAAAAACAGCTGTCTTTGTCGTGATGACCCATCTGACGTAGAGATCTCTCAGGTCCCTAAGTCACCTATCTCTTTCACATAACACAGGCTGAGGTCCCCATGGTGTTTATGAATGCAAGGCCCTGTTCTCTATGTATGTCCTTCCTTCTCTTTCTTCCTCTCTGTCTCCCCACTTTGCTTACGTCTGTTCAGCAAACACAGATGCCGATAAAATATTCACATTGAATTACTAGGTAGAAAACTACAATGTGGAAGATGTTAAGCTCTGAGTCTCAGTCTCAGGCAGAACTCAACCACTGTAAACAGCACTCGGGATTCAAAAGCCTCATCATTTCAACAGACCCAGTAATGAAAGTCACTTCTCCTAATGACATCCTTGTGGAAACTTCTGGGTCCAGTTAGTTGCCATCTTTGGATCATATCCCAACAGTTAAATTCAAAGGGTGACTCAACCACTAGCCCTAGGCAAAAATGTCAGTGTCACCATGCCCTTAACAGTTCAAAAGGCTGGGAGTCAAAGAATTTCAGCACATTGCAGTGTGTAAGCGAAGGTGGTGAAAAGTATGTTCTCCACAAGCCAGACCCTACAGGCAGTTGTCACCCAAAACATTCAACAGAATTAACCAGAGGATTGACTTCGGTCATAGTCTGCTTCCCAGTAAATCAGAAAATTATTCTACCCGAGGGTGACAATTGGAAAGGAAACACTCAGTCACGGGAAACCAAATCTATAAAGAGCCTACATAATATGGATTCCAACTTCACTAACATTTTTTCGAAGTGGTTTATCTTGTGTAGCTCAGATTGCTCTGGAACTCACTGTGTAGTCTAGGCCGGTGACAAACTCGTGATCTTCCTACATCAGCTCCCCAAGTACTTGGATGGCAAGCGTGGGCTACCAGGTCTGGCTCAGTTTTGCAAATTTTGCAAATAGAAATAAGGACACGTTTTTGAGTAAGATCACAAAAGAAGTCAGTCAAAGTGTTGGAAACTTTTTTCCAAGCTGATGCTCCAACCCTGATTCTCAGTATTGAGGCCTTTGTAATGTCTCTGCACTCTTCAATGCTCCCTCTGCACTGTCTCTCAAAAGAAATAATTATATTTTCCTAAGTACTCAGGGGTCACTGGGTCTGGTGTTCAAGTCAGTGTTTCATACATTAGATTTACCCACTGCTTGTTTTGGACTCTGTGATAGTAAATTTGATGGAGTCTGGAATTGACTAAGAGACACCTCTGGGTAAGGAAATTTCCAGAAAGGATTATCTGAGTGAGGAAGTGGCTTCTTGATGTTCTGCTGCCACCGCCACTTCCAGCATCCTCCATTGACATCCCATTATAGCTTCTTTTTTTTTTTTAAAGATTTATTTATTTATTATGTATACAGAAGAGGGTGCCAGATCTCATTACAGATGGTTGTGAGCCACCATGTGGTTGCTGGGACTTGAACTCAGGACCTCTGGAGGAGCAGTCAGTGCTCTTAACCTCTGAGCCATCTCTCCAGCCCTATAGCTTCTTTTTGATTTTGATTTTTAATCATGTGCATTTGTGTGTGGTGGTGACTGCAAGTGCCTACAGAAGCTGGAAGAGGTAGCAAGATTTCCTGGAACTGTAGTTCCAGATGCTTGAGAACCACCAACTTGGCTCCTTTGGAAGAGGAGCTAAATCTTCTCTCCAGCCGAAGAGTCCATATTCTTTGGCCTTCCAATGTGAACCGAAGACCAGACACTCTCCAAGAATCTTCTAAGTCTTACTTTAGCACCAGAATTGGACTACTTGAAGCATTCAGCTCCAAGAACTGGGGCAGATGCTGAATTCTGGACCCCTCCTGCATGTAGGTGGTGACATCAGACTATCCAGCCTCTTTCGGGTAAGTCAATCTAGTGAATTCCCTTTTAGGATATGTACACATCCTATCAGTTCTCTTCTTCTGGGTAACTCTGCCTAATATCAGGGACCATTCTAGAGAAACTAAATTTTAAGGATGAATTTCTCTATTGGGCTTGGTGGTATCTAGATCTGGCTTTCCAATTTCACTATACCTGAAATTGCTAAAGAGTGTCCCAATGGTATGAAGAGCATATATTTCATAATGTACACTCTTTAAAGCAGTGTTTCTCAACCTATGGGTCATGACCTTTGGGGGAATCAAAGGACCCTTTCACAAGGGTCCCCTAAGACCATCGGGAAACATAGATATTTACATTATGATTAATAACAGTAGCGAAATGACAGTTATGAAGTAGCAACAAAAAAAAATTTATGGTTGAGGGGTCACCACCACCTTAGGAACTGTATTAAAGGGGCACAGCATAGGAAGGTTGTGAACCAGTGTTGTAAAGGGTTATTCAAGCTGAGTGCATTTGATGTTCTTTATTTACACCAGCCTACAGTAGGTGAAGAACTCAGTAACATTTCCTTAGCTTTTCAGAAATGTTCAAAAGAGAAGAACATTTCTGGAAAACTAAGGAATATAATAATGCTGATTCTTCCTTGTTTCTCTGGGTAAAGTAATAAACAAAAAGAATGAGCTCAAAGATGAAATTTCTCAACTCCAGATTCACACAAACAATCTAAGCTTTCTAAGGATGCCCTGGAAGAAAACTTCTCCGAAAGCTGGGAGGTTCAAGTTGCCTGAAAAGCAAACCCAAGCCCACAGCAGAAGTCTGGCTGACTACAACCCAGGCTGAAGTCTCAGCTTTGCAAAGTTTCTCCAGGCAAAGTGAGGGTCCTGGTTATTTAAGGGTGAGATCTTGTAGCTTGTGATAGAGATATATGAGGGAACCCCAATGAGACAGAGACCCTAACTCTCCGATTCCAATGGTTTTATTTTCCCTCAGTATGGCATCTCCCCACCCTTAGTAGCAGGTGCACCTCCACCACTTCCCTGCCCCCTGCGGCACTTCCCTGTCCTCTCCTGCCTGGGGGAATTAATTCTGCACTGTCAGTGGAACTGACAATGATATTCTTTGAAAAACATGTCATGCAAGACAACGGTGATGTCCCCCAGAAGCCACCCATACCACCTTTCTAAGACCTACCACCAGGCTTAAGTCTCAGTAGGCCCTAGAAGTTACCAATGACAAGGTGTGCACTACCTCTAAAGAACTTACTGAATTTTCTAATTCACAGGAGCAGATGTTTGGAGAATACTTGTGGGAATGCATTTTAAGGGCAGGGGATAATGTTAGAAGGAACATAAAACTGTAACAATATGGATCCATCAACCAGAGAGTCTTGGTTTAGTTGCAGTTCACATTGTTTTAAAGGGTCTTAATTATTTATTTGACTGATTAGCTGAAGTATGGACTTTTGAAAAATGGCCTTCAATAAATGAGTGGGGAATGCCTGATATTACTTGGCTTAATGTTGATGAAGACATTTAAAGGCTCGGGGGAAACTGGAATGTTGGAATAGATTTGTGACATAAACCTCCAGAAGACGTGCCCTTCAATAACACCCTAGGAAATGAGTTCGTGAGAGGGGCACCAGCGAACTTGACCTGTCACTGCCCTTCTCTCTATGCCAGACCTTACCGTGGAAGACACAACTTCTCAACTTGTTAACTTCAATACAATGTGACTAACTGCTTCCCAGTGACCGCACTGAACCACAAAGGGCAAGATGAGCGTCCTTTCTGTAGTGGACAGCATAATCCAGATAATGGTTAAAATGGTCCGACTCGTACAGACCTCTGGTGCTGGCTGATCAATCATAGCATCCTTAGAAGTGAAAGAGACAAGAAACTTGCTGAATTTTTACTTAATACGTAGAAGCAGAAAATTCCAGAGTGAATGAACAAGGCTACCTTGAATCATAGGGACAGAAACTCACAGCCCTCAACCAATATCCAGATTTGAGCCATATTTTAGAACCAGAACCTCTTGAAGGCCAGGTCCCCTTGAGGGAAGACCTTGCTATAATACCAAAAGGCTTTGATATTAATCTTTCTCCCACACTTCCCCAAAGTTACTTACATTTTTTTTTTTACCAGAATAACTAAACACTGGGGAAAAGGAAATAATCAGACCTTAAGGGTCTATTAGACAATGGATTCCAATTGGCATTGACTCTAGGAGATTCCAATGGCACAGGGTTTATGGAGGTGAGGTGAGGTGAGGTGATCAGTGGATTTTTAGTAGTTCAATTCATACTGGGTCCAGTGTGGTATTCTGGTCTCCAGATGTATAATTGGGATAGATATATTTATATGTTCAGTAGAAGCCCTACATTAGTTTTCTCTTCTGGGGAATGGGCCTATTATGGGTGAAAAGGCAAATGGAAGCCCTTAGAGCTACCTCTAGCAGGGATAGAGCGAACCAGAATCATTATCACACCCCTGGAGGGATTATAGTCATTAGTGCTGCTATCGAGGACTTGACTGGTGTGGGGGTTGAGATTCATCTCTGCCTTTAACGCTCCTCATCAGCCTGTGGAGAAAACAGGTGAATCATGGAAATGACAGTTGATTATTGTAGGCTTAGTCAAGTAGAGACTCTAATTACAGCTGTTGTTCCAGATGTGGCTCTCTTGAGTAGGCTGGCATATCTCCTGGTAATGGTATGCAATCATTGATCTTACAAATGCTTTTGTGTCTACACCTGTCCACAGGGACCGTCAGGAATAATTTTCTCTCAGCTGGCAGGAACTTCAGTATACCTTTACTCTTCTACCCTCAGGGTGTATTAACTCTCAAGCCCAGTGTCATAATTAGTCCCCAGGGGCCTTAACCACCTGTATCTTCCATAAGGTAGTACACTGGTCCACTCTACTGATGACATGATGCTGGTTGGGCCCAGTGGACAGAAGGCAACAACCACTCTGGACTTGTTAGCAAACCTTTGACACAACAGAGGATAGAGAAGAAATCCAACTAAAATTTAAGGGGCTTCTACCTCAGTGAAGTTTCTAGGAGCCTAGTGGTCTGGAGCATGCAGGATACTCTTTATAAGGTGAATGGTAAGTCATTATATCTGGACCCTCCCATCATCAAGTGGATGTGGTCATATATGTGATTGGGCCTGTTATGGTTTGAGTGAGAATGGCCTCCATAGGCTTGTATACTTGAATACTTGGTCCCATTTGGTGGAACTGTTTTGGAAGGATGAGGAGGCGTAGGCTTCTTGGAGTTGGTATATTATGAAGTTTCTAAAGCCCTTGCCACTCCTAGTTAGCTCTCTTGGCCTCATATTTGTGAATCAAGATGTAAGCTCTGAACTAGTGACTCAACACCATTCCTGTCTGCCTGCTGCCATGTTCCCCACCATAATGGTCATGAGCTTTCACCTTCTGAAACTGTAAGCCTGCAGTAAACTCCTTCTTCTATAAGTATCCTTGGTCATGGTGTCTTATCAACGGTGATAATTAAAAAAAAAAAAAAAGTAACCAAGACAGGGCCCCAACAGGTTCTGAAGACAGAAAAAAAGTTGCATGAAGAAGTATCCCAAATGTTTATAGTTCCTCCACCTGCTACAGTACTATCTGTCTCCAAGAACGTACTTGAGGGAGGCCTCGTGGAGCATGCCCTATGATTGACGAGAAGAGAGTACTAGGACTTGCTTTACTGATGGTTCTGAATGCTGTGCAAACACTACCCAGAAACAGACAGCTCTTAAAGCATAGTCCTTTCCTGGAACAACCTTGATGAACAAAGGTGAAGGGAAATGTCCAACTTGTGCAGAAGAACTTTGGGTAAAGCATACTGTCCTCCATTTTTCTTGAAGATCATATTTCTTATGCAGCTATATTCTTGTTTTATAGCTATAGTCAATGATTTAAATCAGTGGTCAGAGTATTATAAGGAGTATGATTGCGAAATTAGAAAGACTTTGGGAAAGGGATATGTTGATGTCTCCAAATTGGTAAAGGATGTGAAGCAGTAATCATGTCTTGTGTCGATAGTCACAAAATGACCCCAGTTAAGGAGGACTTTAATAATCAAGAGGATAATATGGCTCTCTCATTTTATTCTTTCTTTGCCAGCCATCCCTGCCATTGACAATTAGGACCATGAACAAAGTGGCCAGGAGACAGGGATGGAAGTTATACATGGATTCAACAGCATGGACTTCCACTCACCAATACTGACCTGACTGTTGCTGCTGAGTGCCAAACCTGCCAGCAGTGAGGACCAACACTAGTCCCTGATATGGCATCATTCTCTAGGGTGGCTAGCCAGTGACCTAGTGACAGGTTGACCATATTTAACCATTTCCGTTGTGGAAAGGGGGATGTTTTATCCCTACAAGGATAAATGCTTATTACGGGTTTTGCATTTACTTTTCCTGCCAGCAGTATTTCTATCAAACTACCATGGACTTACAGAATGCCTTATGTACTGTCATGCGTTCAATAAAGGATTTCTTCTGAACAAGGAAATCACCTGAAAGCCAAAGATGTGTGGCAATGGGCTCACATTCATGAGACTCAATTGTCTTACCACATGCCTCACCATTCTGAAGCATCTTGCCAACTAGTATGGAGCCAACTAGGTGGCAATGGCCTGAAATACTTGGACAGGATTTTCCAGAAAGCATCATATACTCTAAATACCAATGCACTCAGCATTTAATACCAATAGCCAAGAGTCACAGATCTAGGAATTAAGGAACAGAAGAGTAATGGTACTACTCACTGCTACCTCTAGTAATTCACTAGCAAAATATTTACTTCCCATTGCAGTATATTTATGCTCTGCATAATACTCTGTATGCAGTCTTGGTTCCAGAGGGGAGAGCGTTCCTGCCAGAAAGCACAGCAAACCTTCCATTAAACTATAACCTAAGACTTCTTTTTGGCTCCATAGGGCTCCTAATGTCCTTAAATCAAACAGTTAAAAAGGAGTTACAGTGTTAGCAGGGCTCTTGATCAAGACTTCCATGGAAATTGGAGTACTGCTCCACAGTGAGGTAGAGAAGTGTATATCTGGAGTAAGAAAATCCTTTAGACTATTTCTTGGAATTAGCATATCCTTTGACTGAGGTCAATGGAAAACTGTCAGGGAATATTATTTTAAGGTGTGTTCCTTTTGTTTGTGTTGCATTTGTTTAACTCTGTGAAGCTGTGTTGCTGTGCCTGTGTAAAACACCTGATGGTCTAATAAAGAGCTGAATGACCAATAGCGAGGCAGGAGAAAGGATAGGCGGGGCTGGAGGGCAGAGAGAATAAATAGGAGAAGTCTGGAAGGTACAAGGAAGTAGCCAGAGAAGAAGAAGAATATCAGAGGCCAGCCATGCAGCTACATAGTCAGACACAGAGTAAGAAGGAAAGAAAAGGTTACATGAATAAAGACAGATAAAAGCCTTGAGGCCAAAGATAGATGGGATAATTTTAAGTTAAGAAAAGCTGGTTAGCAACAGGTCAAGCTAAGTTCAGGCATTCATAATTAAGATTAAGCCTCTGTGTGTAATTTACTTGGGAGCTGGGTGGCAGACCCACCAAAAGAGAAAAAATAACCAACAACAGAAAACTACAGCCTAGTTCATGCAGAATGATAAATTCCTCATACCCTTCAGGACTAAAGGTGTAGGTCAGCTCTCTTGGTAAAGAGCCTGATTTGCCTCACTGCTTGTTGGGGATCAAGTGAAGATAAAATGCTTTCTTCTACTACATATACTGAATGGGTAGTGTAAGAAAGCAGTCATAAATACTAGCTATGGCCGTATGACATTTTCAGAAATGAATATTATAATTATCATGAATATTTCTGCTCTACTTTGTTAAGAATATGTCTGTGTACATCTACACATACATTAAGCAAATATTTGTGTTTTCTTTTCTCTTCCATTCTCTTGCCATGTAATGTAAACACAATAGATATATTATCAGTATTTCAGTGTTGATAAACCTCTATTATTATATTTACATTTATGAGATATTAAAAGAGCAAGGATTCTTCAAGGAACTTTGCCACATATTCTAGAGGAACAATTAGTATATTTCCAGTTTTTTGTGGGCTATTTACACAGTATTAGTCAGACATTGATGTTTAAGTATGACCTAAGGATGTATGTATGGTTGGGTGTCAAGTTGATAAGGAGCAGATGTGTGCTGATTTCTAATTTTGATTACCAACTAATTTTGATTAAGAACTAAGAGACACACATTTGTTTGGATTTCTGAGAGAATTTCCAGGAAGGATTAACCTTCCTCAGAGTTGGTTGCATCTCCCAACCTTCCAACTTTCCAACTGATGACCAGATATAAAGAAGTCTAACTAAATTAAAGATGATATTATATTGCTTGTTGTCTTAGTTGGTGTTCTACTGATGTGAATAGACAACATGACCATGGCGACTCTTATTAAGGAAAACATTTAATTAGGCTTGCTTATGGTTTCAGAGGGTTAGTCCATTGTTGTCACGGTGGAGAGCACGGCAGCACATAGGCAGACGTGGTGCTGGAGAAGTTGCAAGTTCTACATCCAGATCCACAGACAGCAGGATGAGAGAGACATTGGGCCTGGCTTTTAAAACCCCAAAGCCCACCCACAGTGACACATTTTCTCCAACAAGGCCACACCTACTCCAATAAGGCCATACCTCTTAATCTGTCTCAGGTAGGCCCATTCCCTAATGAACAAGCATTCAAATATATGAGCCTATGGGGGTCATTTGTATTCAAACCACAATACTTTCCTTAACTTACGAGTGAGTGTATCTGTTCCTGCTGCTGATGGGAGTGGTAGTAGTGATGTGGCTGTCATTCTCTGTTTACGTCAGCCTTCCCATGTGGACTGAGAACCAGTGACTCTTCTGGAAACTTCCAGGCCTTCAGGACCAGATTGAAGCTGCTGAGGCATCACCTTCACAGGCTGAGCAGCTCCTGGGTTCTCAGCTTCTTCAGCGTACAGACACAGTTGGATCATGCAACCCTACTATGTAAGTCAATCTAGTGAATCCCCTATTTATATTAAATACACATTCCTCTAAGGAAACACATCTAGTATGGATTGTGATCATCTTCATTGTCAATTTGATTGGATCCACAATCGACCAAGAGAGCACATCTCTATGTGGGGCTATAGGACCATTCTCAGGAAGAATTAATTAAGGGCTAAGACTCTCCTCTGACTGGGCAACACATTCCAATGGTGGCCATAAAGAGGTCCACAGGAAAACTCAATGTTGCTTGCTTGCTCACTTTGCTTGTTGCTGATGAGGGTGTCCATCCTATTGATCTACTGTGGTCCTTCACTGCTATCAGAACAGATTCTTCAGCCTTCCAACGCACACTGAAAAGTAACAACTTTTCATGATCTACTGACTTTCAGCACCAGGCAGTCTGCTGTGCATCCAGGCTTGTGAACTGAGCAGCAACTGGCTTCTAGTCATTGTTGGGCACTCCGACGACATAGTACAAGCCAATCTAAGGGATCTGCACACACACACACACACACACACACACACACACACACACACACACACACACACTTACATATATAATTCAAGAGTTTCAATGCCTCTAGAGAACCCTGGCTACTACATAGGCTTAACCTTTATATAATCTGCTTACCTTCTTAATTTTCTGGACAACACTTATTTCATTTTGACTCTTAACAATTCAGATAAAAGCAGGAAGTCTGTCAATTAGTATGCACCACAATAGTCACCATTGCTTTATAAAATATTTGGAGACTGAATAACATGTGACTACTTTGGTCAGTATCTCTGCGGCATACGTGATGACTGGAGCCAGCATCCTCTGGCTTCATTCAGCTGCCTCCCTTATCAAGGCTGCAGGTTGAAAGCACAGTTTTGATGTCACACCGACTGGTACACCACCATGCAGCCTCATGCATGTAATTATATGAATCACACTTTTCCCTGTCTTTAAAATAAAGTTCCTCTTAGAATTAATAGATTTCATGCTGTGATATAAAACTTTATCAAAATGCCTAAAGAAAGGTTTGCTATTCTGTGGCATACTTTCTTTCAAGCATGATTGAGTTTGTTTTCACCAGACCCCAGTACACAATATAAAGAAGCATCAGAAAATGCTTGGGTGTGAGGGCCAATCCTGACACTGGCTAGCCCAGGGTTATATAGCTGTTCCTAGACTGTGTTTCATCAGCAGATATAACACAGCCCTGTCACTGCTCTTCCTAACAAACTCCCACTGAAAAGCTATAATAGAGTTGGGCTGGTGTGAGGCTTGTAAAATGTGACAGACATCTACAAATTCCGAAACTTCTTAGAGATGGGGAAAAAATAGCAATACTTTCATCCATCTCTGACTTCAAACTTCTCGTATATGGAACAGATCTTCTATTCACTGCCTTTCTGTCGCTATGATAAAACACTGACCAAAAGCAAGTGGAGCGGCAGGGTGGAATGGGGGATTTATTTCAGCTTACAGGTTGCAGTCCATCATTGACAGAAATTAGAGCAGGAACTCAAGCAAAACCACAGAGGACCATTGCATATTGGCTACCTTGCAGGCTTCTGCTTAGCTAGCTTTCTTATATAGACCAGTACCACCTCCCCAGGGAACAGCACCACCATTAGCCTGGCCCCTCCTATAAAAATTAAGAGCTATGACAATCCCTCACAAATATGTCCACAGGCCAGTCTGACCTGGGCATCCTTCTCAGGTCACTCTAGGTTGTGTCCAGCTGACAGATAAAGCTAACTAGGTAAGATCGGTGCGTTTCTAAAGAATATAAAACACATTCTAACAAACTAGAAAATAGTAAAAATCAAAAGGGAAGAATGTCAAAGTATTTATTCATGACAATTCAAACATATTAAAATATAGTAAAGTTATCATCATATGGAAATACCCATCTTCTTTCTGATACTAATTTTATAATTTAACATTTTTCAATTTCTAAGGGTGATGCTATTTTAATTTTTCAATATTTGGGGCTTCTTGTAGATTCAGAAGCCTTGTTATCCAGCAGAAAATTTACTTTAAGATTTGCGCATAGCACTCCCCACTGGTTCAAAAGGTGGCATTGGCGTTAACCATCCAAGATGCCACTGGGGAAGGAAGGTCGATTATTGCATCAAAATCCCAGGTGAGGCTTGAGGGCTGTGTCCATTCTGGTATTTGACACTAGGAATTCTGACCAAGAGCATGGACCTGCAGCACCAGAGTGCTTAGCATGTGAATCTGAGACCTCCCTGCAGGACAATGTAGCAGTAATGCCCCTGCACTACCATCACCCTTCACCATGTCCTAGGAGGGGCTGAGGATTAAAGAACAGAGACAAGACAGTGGGTCATTCATCCCCAGCAGAATGCCAAATGCCATTTATTGAAGAAGGGAGCAGGCCTTAAATACAGGCTTACAGCACAATGGGAGAACCCCAGAGGGCAGAAGTTCACTTGTTTTACATACTTGCTTTCTAGCTGTTTACACCAAATGCAGGATACACCAACAAAGGACCTCCGGTAAGAGTTCAGGAGAAAGGAAACCAGCAGGGAATCAGCATAGGAAGGACATCTGGTCAAGGTCAGCAAGCAGGGCAACAGCTACTGGAGAAATGGGGGGCCAGGGCCCAACAGGACAACTGCAAAATCCACAGGGGTTTCTCCATCCTTTTCCTCATTTGAAAGCCAGTCTACGGGGACTTCCCAGAAGAAACTACAATCTACTGCCACCAGAGGGCTTGATAACCAGGTCAAATGTTGCTGCCACTTAGGGCGAAGTTAGAAAATATACTGGTAATTTAGGGAGTGGCAGTGGTTATGTTCTCCTCTAGGGTCCATGACCATGGGTAGTTGACTAGGTTCAGAGTAATAGACATGAAATCCTTCCTGTTAAGCAGCCTTAAGCACAATTAAGCATGTTTTGGTTACCCCAAGTTATAAAGACTACTATTGGACCCTTAGGTATATCTTGCAGGGCTGGTATTGTTGTTCCCAGCCTTTACAGCTGGTGAGGTCTATTGGGGGCTTCCCCGCTCCCCGCGGCACTTTCAGATACTATCCAAGCTCGTCCTTGGGAAGAAGTCTTCCAGGTCAGTTCCATCTCGATTCCTCCAAGTCCCATGTCCAAAGTATGAGGTGAGTTCAGAAATGGTCTTACTTTCAAGTCAGGGGAGGCAGCCAAATGTATTGCCAATATAGCAATAGCCTATATTGTTTGGGAGGAGGCTCTTGATCTCCCTGGCCAGAAACTCAAGAGAAGGGTTCCCATGCCTAGCAGTGGGAATTTGGTGAGATAGTCTATGACTCCTGGCGGCGGAACTTCATCAAAATGATATTATATAAGCATACACTACATATTATGAAATAAAGAATATAGGCTACACTATGGCTTTTTCAACCATCCTTAGAGTTCTAATTCCTTCCTTCTTCCATCTCCCTCTTCTACCCACGCTCCTCTGTCCCCAGTTGAAATTCCCTACATATTTCTCATTTATGCTTTCATGGTACCCATGTCCTCCTTTGCCCCATTCTGCAGCTCATTCTGCCTTTCTTCACCCACATAGTCTCTCTTTTTTAAAAATTCTTCTTTCATACGTTACATCCCGGTGGCAGTTTTCCCTCCCTCCCTTCCATCCAGTCTTTCACCCCACCCCCTCTGTCTTAGATCCACCCTTCCTCCAACTCCCTTCAGAAAAGATCAGGCCTCCTAGGGATGTCAGCAAAACACAGCATAATACCCTATGATAAGGCACATACTGTCTCATCAAGGCTGGATGAGGCAACCCAGGAGGAGGAAAAGGGTCCATAAGTAGGCAAAAGAGTCAGAGACCACCCCTGCTCCCACTGCTGGGAATCCCAAAGGAACACCAAGCTACACAACACTGACATATATGTAGAAGACCTAGGTCAGACCCCCACAGGCTCCCTGATCTCTTTGAGTCCTGTGAGGCTGTGTTCTCATGGTGTCCCTGACCCCTCTAGTTCCTCTGATCCTTCCTCCCCCTCCTCTGCAGGATTCTCAGAGCTCCACCGAATGTTTGACTGTGGGACTCTGCATCTGTTCCCATCAGTTGCTGGATAAGGTCTCTTTTTGATAATGATTCTGCTAGGCTCCGGTCCCAGAACACTCCTCAGGCAGGACAAGCTATAGGTCAAGGTTTGTGGCTAGGTTGGTGTCCCAGTCCCTCCACTTGAGGATTTGCCTGGTTACAGAAGCTGGATGGTTCAGTGTCTCCCATTACTAGGAATCTTTGCTAAAGTTGCTCTTGTAGATTTCGTGCAGTTTCCCTTGCTCTAGACTTCCATATCACCCCTGAAATGCCCCCAATTCCAGTTCTTTTTTTCAGTATTTACTTCCCCTCTACACACTTGATCTCTCCTGTTCCCAATCCCACCTGCTCCCAGTCCACCCTCAAAATCTATTTTCTTTTCTCTTCACAGGGAGATGCTTGTGTCACCCCTTGAGCCCTCCTTATTACTTAGTCTCTCTGGGTCTGTGGACCATAGCGTGGTTATCTTTTACTTTACAGCTAATATCCACTTATCAGCGAGTACATACCATGTTTGTCTTTTTCAGTCTTGCTTACCTCACTTAGGATGATTTTTTTCAAGTTCTATCCATTTGTCTAGAAATGACATGATGTCACTATTTTTAACAGCTAAGTAATACTCCATTGTATAAATGTACCACATTTTCTTTATCTATTCTTTGGGTGAGGGGCATCCACGTTGTTTCCAGTTTCTGGCTATTATGAATAAGGCTGCTATGAACATAGTTGAGTGAGTGTCCTTGTGGTATGGTAGAGCATCCTTTGGGTATATGCCCAGGAGTGGTATAGCTGGGTCTTGAGGTAGATTGATTCCCAATTTTCTGAGAAACTGCCATATGATTTCCAAAGTGGCTGTACAAGTTTGCACTCCTACCAGCAGTGGATAAGTGTTTCCCTTACTCCACATCCTCAACCACATAAGCTGTCACGTGATTTTTATCTTAGTCATTATGCCAGGAGTAAAATGAAATCGCAAAGTCATTTCAATTTGCATTCTCTGATGGCTAAAGTTGTCGAACATTTCTTTAAGTGTTTCTCAGTCATTTGAGTTTCCTCTGTTGAGAATTCTGTCTAGATCTATACCCCAATTTTAATTAGATTATTTCATTTGTTGATGTCTTAAGTTCTCTACATATTCTGGATATTAGCCCTCTGTCAGATGTGGAGTTAGTAAAAATCTTCTCCCATTCTGTGGCTGCCATTTTGTCCTATTGACAATGTGTCCTTTGCCTTACAGAAGCTTTTCAGTTTCATGAAGTCCCATTTATTAAGTGTCTGTGTTATTGGTGTCCTGTTCAGGAAGCAGTGTCTTGTGCCAATGTATTCAAAGCTATTCCCCATTTTCTCTTCTTTCAGGTTCAGTGTATCTGCATTTATGTTGAGGTCTTTGATACACTTGGACTTGAGTTTTGTGCAGGGTGATAGATATGAATCACATACAGTCCCTTTTTAATTTCCTGGTTTCTGCAGTGACTCCAGTATATACTCCCATCTAACAGATTTAGTCCTAAATTTTTTAGGCTATTGTGAATAGCAGTATTCCCATGATCTCTAAGCATGTTTGTTATTGACTTATAGAAAGACTATGGATTTTTGTAAGTTGGTTTGGTATCATGCTACTTTACTAAAAGTAGTGATCGCTTCCACACATTTTCTGGCAGAATTTTGGGGATCTCTTATATTTAATATCATCTGGAAGTAAGGGTAAGTTCACTTCTGGTTTTCCAATTTTTATTCCTTCAATTTCTTTCTTTTATTTATTCTCATTGCTAGTGTTTCAAGCAACTATGTCTCATTTCCAATTTTAATCATTGTTTTGAGTTTTTCTCTATTTAGGATAATGTTGCATGTAGCTTTGTCATATATCACCTTTATTTTGTTAGGGAATGTTCCTCTTGTCCTACCCTTTCTAGGACTTCTGTCATAAAGGCACAGTGGGTTTTGTCAAAATCCTTTTGTGCAACTGTGGAGATGACTGTGTGACTTTTGTCTTTAAGTCCATTTATATGATTTATTACGTCTGTTGATGTATAATACTGAATAACTTGGATAAATACCTACACTCATAATCTCAGATAAATATATCTCTTACCCTCATCAAAGAAGATTCTTTTGCATCAGAAAGAGACTTTTACAAAAGCCCAAAATTAGTCAAAATGCAGACAACAACTGACTGTGGGGTACCCAACCCAAACTAATACATCTACAACCCCCTCCCTACAACTAAGACTCAAGGAAGATCACAGAATGGAGACAGGAAGATCATAAGAGCAAGAGGACTCAGATGTCTGCTACAAGACAGTGTGTCCTATATATCAGAAAATTTACATCAATAAAATCCCCAAAATATGATCTCCTAAACAGTACCAGAACAATGTCAATACCAACTAACATGGCAATGTGAATAAGAAAATCTCGCAAGGCCCCATTCCTAGATGGAGAGCTATACAGGCAATTAATGGCTGCTGAGACATGGAAAATCAGCTTTCTCCAGGGACAAGCCTTTGGATAGGTCCAATCCCAAGTGGTCTGTCTTAAACACATACACATACAGAAAACACTAAATGGACTTGGCAGACTGTGTGTGTGTGTGTGTGTGTGTGTGTGTGTGTGTGTGTGTGTGTGTGTGTGTGTGTGAGAGAGAGAGAGAGAGAGAGAGAGAGAGAGAGAGAGAGAGAATAATAAGGAAGAATAAGAGGTCATGAATGAGAATAATAAGGAAGAATAAAAGGTCATGAATTTAAGAGTGAGTGAGGGAGACCCAGGAGAAGTTGAGGGGAAAAAGAAAAATGGGTGGAAAATATGTAAATATAATGCTCACATATGAATTCTCAAGAATTTAAACATAAAAAATAATTAAGAAATCTCAATATAGAAGTTGAGTACTCAACTGTTGATCAATATGCAATGAAGTAAGGTTACAGACCAAAGAGCCAATTTGTCATAATAAATTAAACGTTGGTCTTTGCTTTCAGTGTACTCTTGGAGGTCATATATATCAAACATGTTAAGCAATGTATATAAAAAATATCTGCTGACTAATAAGCCAATATCAGCATGCTAAAAAAAAGGTTGCTAAAACATGAAGAAAGGTGTTAAATTGGGAAACATACTTCTACCTCCCAACTGCAGGTAGAAAACGGAAGCACAAACATCTTGACCATGGCTTACACGTATTTCAGGATTGATTTCTTATGGGCTAATGAAAAAGGTACCATCTGCATATTAAGTGCTCTGTAACATGCATAACTTAAGCTTCACAATAGTCTTGTGAAGCTGGTACTATGGTTATTCTCACTTTTTAAATAATAGAATTAAAGATAACAGTAGTTAAACAATTTGCCAAATTATGCGACTGGAAAGGACCACCACGATTTGCCCCTTGGAACTTTTACTTCAATAGTTCAAATTCTTAGCTACAATTCTGTGTGTTTCCTCTGGTCTGTCCTACTCATACAACAGTACTGTGTATTGCCCTCGCCATTGTGGTGAGCCTAGAGAGTGAAATGCCCACGCTAGTGAGAACCCAGCTTGAGAAATGATTCCATTTTCGGGGTAAGATGGGCCCTTCCTTAACCGAGAGGGGAGGAAGCGAGTAGGAAAAAGGAGAGCCAAGCTAGCGGAAACTGGTGATGTCCAAATAGGGGTGCTGGTGAGCTCATCCAGCATTGGGTACTTCTGTTGGCTCTCATCATATCTAGAACTGGGGTTTTCCACAAACAACTTGTAAATGATCCTCAGTTCAAGCCTCAGTCTCTTTCACGCTAGAATTTTGATGAGTCAGGGGAACCCCAGAACATCTGAAGAGGCAAGAGAGACCTCTAGTAAATGAGCCACTTTAGGAATAGTTGCCAAACATCACACAGAAACAAAAAATGTCAATAATTACCCAGAAAATTACCACAGAACCAAAAAGGAGGAGCCACCCAAAACCTTCACAGGCACTTCACCCAGCTCAGTCTTGAGGGACTTGTGCCCAAATTGTGGGGAAAGTGGATATATGGAATGGGGTGTCTCTACCCATTCTCTCTTTGATGCTCAGGGAGTGAGGGGTCATATGAATGGGGTGTCAGTGTCACAAACAAGGTCACGGAGCTGTGATAAAGGGAACTATCCTATTTCAGAAGACATCAGCAAAATTAACATCAGGACCAAAGTGGCACGGGCTAGAGCTGGTAGACATAGCTCTTCTCTTAACGGTAGAAGAGAATGGCATGCGACTCTAAGGACAGGTGCCAAGAGCCGTCGCCGCAACAGGAAACAGAGGAGTGGCCTGAGTGCTCTTTTATTCTAAGACAGTGGTTCTCAAACTTCCGAATGCTGTGACCCTTTAATACAGTTCCTCATGTGATGATAACCCCTAACCATAAAATTATTTTGTTGCTACCTCATAACTGTGATTGGTAAGAATAGTAATGTAAATATCTGATCTACAACCCCTGTGGAGGTTCTCAACTCACAGGTTGAGAACCACTGGTCTAAGAGATAAACGATAACCTTAGCACAGCTTCCCAAGGAAGCTCTAGCGTAGATTCTGGGAGCGCCACCTGCAGTAACAGGGGTGAAAGTCTCAGGAAACAGCACTTTTAGCAGCCAGCGCCATGATCCTTCACTCAGAATACCTGAAGAAATTCCTGGTATATTTTGTGGGATAATGATACATGATTTTCTACTTTCTTGAATTTCTGGTGAAATAGAAGAACCTATTTAGTTTTCATTGAAACGAACTCATGTTAATTAAAATATGTTCCTTCCTCCCCTGCAGTGAGTGCATGCAGGAGAAGACAAAACTTTTAAAATGTATGTATTTATTCCATATTTTTTCCTTTAGGTTTAAGCATTGTGTCTGCTCTTCGGCAATACCTACTTTTTGAAGTGTTAGGAATCCACTGACTTCTGATCTTTTATGCACTCATCTTCCCAATTTTAGTGCAGGCCATGATGATCTTGAGATTTGCCTGGGACTTAACAGTATGCTGGTCTTATGGTAGCATGGGCACCCATTGCTCTCACATAAGACTCAGTGAAGAACCCAGCCCTGAAAATACAGAGAGATAGCTGTGGCTTCACCAGGTGCTGTCATTCTCTGTTAGCTTTGGAGGGCAAGTCCTCCGTGCCTGCATGTGAATGCTCCAACTCACTTCCATTATGCCATGCATGGTCCAGGCCAAGTTCCTTTGGATGCGGGTCTAGGACTTCTGGAAGAGCCCACCAGTTTGCATTCTCACCGCAGTGCACAAGCAGAATCATTTCTCCACCTCTGTGCCAACATGACACCATCTGACTTTCTGGTCTTTATTAACCCTGTGGGTGTAAATTGAGTCTAATTTAGTTTTAAGCTGTATCTACCTGATTATTTTGATGTTGAGGATCTTTCCGTGGGCCTCTAAGGAACTCTAGTTCCTCTTCTCTGAACTGCCTGCTCATAATCTTTGCCAGTTGCTCTCTCCTTCTTGTTGATTTACTGTTGGTTGATTCATTTAGGCCTGACTAAACAACAGTCACTTACTCTTCATTGTTCTAGCCAGTTACGAATGCCTGCCTTAACCATCGCCATCAGAGGAGTTTCGCTGACTAAGGCTGAGAGCATCACTAGTCTGTGGGTTAAAATTTAAATATTCAGAAGGCAGGTAGCAGTCCGCTTAGCAAAAACATCGGGAGTAGACTCCCTCAGCCATGTTTCTGACCAAGCTTGCTGTACCACCAAGGCATGTATTCCTCCACATGGAGAAGGCCTCAAACACAACCAGGAAGTGGTTGGTTATCTCCCAAACAAACATGCCACTATTGAGTCAGTAGGCATGTCTTTCCTGGCAGGCTAGTATTGCACCATGATAGGTCAACAGCTGTGTAAGATGAATGCTGTCCCTTCTATCTCAGCCTGCACAGAGGTGGCAGAAAGGTTGTAGGAGATGGAGGATGGAGGCAGGGACATGAGACATTGTCTTCTTCATATGACCTGGACATTGCAATCATGAATTCTCAGTAACAGTGGTTACATGTAAAAGAACTGAACACATACCTGCATGCACACACACACTCAAAAAAGTAGGAAGGGGACTAGTTGGGAAGGTCATCATCAGCAGTGGAAGGTGACTTTCACAACAATACATTGTATAAAAATATGAAATTGTAAAGAAAAAAGAGGAACTATACTAATTTTATATGACATAGCATAGAAGATCACACTCATTTCCATAAACTATTATATCATCTCTCTTCTCCCTTCCAATGATAATACCACATTGTGTTTCTTATTTAATTATAGTAATTACGTTTTCTATTAGATTAATTAGCAGTAGTAATACAAACTTCCTTGTCTTATATGAAATATACCTAAAATTTCTTTGTTTAGAAAGATGCTTGGCTGGCCCTACACCTCACCTGAGCAGCGTAGTAGTACTGACCCTGCTGGTGGGGGCATGAATGAGTCTGCCCTGATGTCGTACAAGTGGGAGGGCTGGCCTTGCACTCCTTGTCTGCCACATGCTGGTGTGGGTGAGGGAAAGATGCCCTCTCCCCTTGCCATCTGTGGTGGGTGAGAGAGCTGGCCCTGCCCCTCACTGGCTGTGGAGCTTGCTCAGGAGAGTGGGCCCTGCACCTTGCCTGGGCAGCACAGTAGAGCTGACCGTGTTGATGGGGCATGGGTGAGCTGGCCCTGAGAATGTGAGCGTGAGAGATCTGGGCCTCATCCCTCATCTGCCATATGGTGGTTTGGGCAAGGGAGAGATACACTCTACCCCGACACCCCCACCTCCTCCCTTCAACACCTGAGGCAGATGGGAGAGCTGGCCCTGAGGACAGGTCATGAGAGTGAGAGAGCTGTTCCTGCCCCTCACCAGCTGCAGTATTCTGGAGAGTGGCCCTTGCACCTTACCTGGGCAACATAATAGAGCTGGCCCGGGTGGTGTAGGTGTGGATGAGCCGGCCCTGAGGGCATGAAAGCAGGACAACTGGCCTCACCCCTTGCTGCAGGCTGCACTGGGGGAGCTGCCTGAGACAGTGCTGGAGAGCTCGCCAGGTAGTGACGATAAGGGAAATCTGGCAGGCTGACCAGGCCAGCAACCATCCAGGCCCAGAACCAGGACCATGAGTCGGCCCATCCCAACATCCACCCCCCTCTATGATCTGCTGGAGCATGTGAAGGGCCAGTCCCGCAGACCCAAACTTGCAGGATCTCCATGACCTGTGACCACAGCAGGTTATCCAAGAGGAGTCCCAGCAAGGGCCCACTATGGATAGTGTAGCAGAAACCAGAGGCCTACCTCACTTCAACAAACGCTTGCAAGTAAAGATGCATGGACTAAAGGATATACTGTGTGACTCACTGTGTCACACCACAGCTTCAATGACGAGATCTTTCTTTTCTTTTCTCTTTCTTTCTTCCTTTCTTTCTTTCATCTTTTAAATTTTGTTTTGTTTTATCTTGCAGGGGGTTCCAAGGGCAGAGGGTGGATGCAGAGGGACAGGGAGATTAGTGAGATCAAGATGCATGATGTGAAAATTCACAAAGAATCAATAAAAAGTTAATTTAGAAAAAAAAGATGCTTGGAAGTTTTTTACACATATCCTTTAGTTAATTTGATTCTCTTCTAAGCCTAGTTTTGTGGAATTTGTATAAATGCAAATTAAATTTTATCCAACAACTTTCCATCTCTATTAACTAATCACAAGGTTTATTTCCTTAGTGAACTAACCCTGTTAAATTATAGATTGTTTGATATGGAAGCCTTCTTTGTAACAGGAAGAAATCATACATGATTGTAGTTTGCTTCCACTGACCTCCTTAAGATTTTCATACGTACATCTGTACATAATGTTAACCTGTTATTTTCTTCGGGGAGAATATTTTGCATAGCTAAAAAATGTTAATGTGATGCAATGTTTAGGTATGTTGACTTTTCCGTTTTTTCACTGCCTAAGATGATGTATACAGGAAAGGGATCACTGGGGTGAGCACGATCGAAACATATCATAAGCATGTATAAAAATGCCAACATGAATCCCATTGTCTTGCACAAAATGTCAGTGCACACTGGCTGAAAGGATCATTCATTTTGGCTTTTAAAAGTGACTTGTAATGCATTCAAGATGGACTTGGGAAGGTTGCTGGGAAAAGGAAGAAGGAAGATTCCCCTGACAACTCTCTCAGTCTCTTCTTTTCTTTTCTTATACTTTTTAAACCTTAAATTCTCTTCTGTCTTCTGCCAAATATGGAATTTCTTACAAGTATTGATCTATTCCTTCTAGGTTTATCAGCTTGCAGATGTTATTAATAGCATTTGCTGTCCCCACCCTATCTGTAAGTATTATCTCTTGCTGCTCCTTAAACACTGCACCTGTAATCATCCCCTGATGTTACTCCTTCTCTTGATTTCTGTGGTTTGGTCGTCTGCTTGCGCTTCCCCTTTTATTTCTGGACCGATGCTGCCAGCATCATTTGGTAGTGGTCCAATCATATTCATCTTTCCAGCTCATGCCTACTTGCTGATTCTCTTGTGCATAGTGTTATTATTCTTACAGCATTAGTTTCTTCTTCTCGGTGCTTTTATTTTTCCCTAAATTGTCTGAGATAGTGCTATACTGTTGATGTCTTGTAAATTCTTCTATTGAAAAGTCCTTCATTTTTATTCATGAAGGTGCATTTAAAGCCCCCACATACCTTGCTAAATGCTTTCATTCAAACCTTTTATGTCTTTTCTGTTTTTTATCTATTTGAACTAATAGTTTTCAAGACTCCTCGATTTTAGTTATTGACTTATCGTAGTTCAGTTGGTTGCTGCTACATATATTTTGAAGATATCTTGGTGTATTGGAAAATTATTTGTGATTGTCCTACATAGTCGGTATGTTGTTTACGTATTAGTTTGAAGATAGGAAATACTAATAGCATTGATCTTCTTTGCTCCTAATGGTGATGATGGCTTACTGTCCATTCATATTGTCTCCATTTTATTGTTGCTTACTTTATTTGTATTTACAGAAATAACTAGTTTGCTAGAAGTTCTTTCTAGTGGTGCTTAGATGAGATCCGGGGCTTTACACATGCTGGTCAATGACTCACTCTACTACTGAGCTATTCCCTAGGTCTTGTTGGAACTTGTTTCTACCAACATCTTTTATGTTTTCTGTTCATAAAACTTCTGTTTCTTTTCTCCCAGTATAGCTTTCATTTGAAGAAAATAAATAAATATTCTCTAGCTATGTGGAAATCATCCATTCTGTCATTAATATCTTATGGTGATCCTGACATTATTAATATTCATATCTTCATTTAAATCACCGACATTTTAAAAGTGAATAAATGTCTCCACGTTTGTCAACCAGACAAGTGTCATCATGTGACTTTTATCATTCCTTGCCTCTCCCTCACCTCGGAATTATTAGTATTCTATAGCATGAAACATAAATGCTATGCCTTCTCTTTCCAATAACAAGAGTAACAAGTTGGTAAGATACTTGCTTAGCTGTCTCCAGTATTCCCTCTCAGTCCTTCCTTGAGCAACCGAGCTCCTAGCTTTTTGTTTGTCACAATGCCATACAAGATGAAGTTTTTCAATTGCTCACCTCCCACATAGAATGGCCCTATGATAGGATTCTGGTCAAAATATGTGAGAAGTGATGTGTGTGATATCTGGAATATTTCCTAAAGAGAAGAGATCAAACTTTCTTTTTTGTCTTCTTTCATCCATCTGCTTGAAACATGTGTGCTTGTAAGACATTATGTACCACAGATGAAAGCAACACCTTTCTGGGGGAAGAGTGCCAAAATACAAACAGTCGGGATTCTTGGCAACCAGCGAAGCAAGTCCTCACACTAGCCCTGGACCACCTACTAGTTCATTCACATGTAAGAGAGAAATACACCATTCTATGAATATTTGGTTTCTGTAACAGATTAGTATTAGTGACTTAAGCCAACCTAAATTAATTTTACGGAGTTTTAGAGGTGGGAAATCTTAAATTCAAGGTGTAAACCAGATTTCATTTATTCCAGAGTCCACAGGGAAGAATCTCTTTCTCTTTTTACGGCACATAAAAGTCACCTGCATCCTTCCTTACATAACTTCAACCTCCATTTCAGCATTAGGGCTCCTTTTTTGAACACTGACTCTTCCCCTCTCCTTCCTAAAGACCCTTGTGACTAGATTAGGCCAAGCAGAGAGTCCAGGGCAATTTTCCTATCTTAAAATCTAATCACATCAGCAAACTTCCTTTGCCATGTAAGATGACATATTTCTAGGTTCCAGAGATTAGGAAGTGGATGTGTTTGGAGGTGGCATTATTCTACTTACCATGCCTTGTTTAAAGCACTGTTCCTTGAGTCAGTCTTATTAATAGCTATTGCTAATACACTAATATTCCCCTGTTTGCCATATGCCATTATTTTCTTTTCATTGCTCATTTTATTACTGTTATTATTGCTGGTCTCATTAATACAGCTCTTTGAAGAGTGTTTTCAAAGAAAGTCTTTGCTTGAAAAACATTTTAACATGCTGTATATACTCTCTGCCTTCTTGGTTTGCAAATAAATATTAGGTTGAATTTCTTTTCTTGTTTTCGGAGACTCTTCCACATACCCCCAGCACAGTGCCTGGAACACAGTATTCATTCATCAGAAGTTGGCCCAAGGAGGCCCTCCATTGGCATTTGTGTGATTCCTACAATAAAAACAGTTCAGCCAACCAGGGAAAGGGTGTGGAGAAAAAGGTACCGGACAAAATGCTCAACCTACAACACAGTGTTGCACGTCTTGCCTCCAGAGATATCCACATCTGCTTAAGTTTGCCCTAAATTTGTAATATTTATAAATACATGAGACATCTGTCACACATATATCATGTGCATATATGGCATGTATCCTACAAGGTACATAGGAGTTATTGTGCCCAGTTTTCGACCTTACAGTTTTGATAGTTCCTTTTGAGTTTTTATTGAGTATTTTTCCAGGCATTGCTGATAGAGCTCGACACTGAGACCAAACACTTTAATACTGTGGCAAAACACTCGCACTGCAGCTGGACAGTGGGTCCTTTGGTGATGCTTGTGCCTCTTTCAGCCTACATGATCTTACACAAATTAGTAAATATGTCTATACCTTTAATTCCTCATCTGTAAAATAATAACATGATGATAATATAAGGTTGTTCATAAGACTGATGAGTAGGGTAAGTGATTTATTAAGAATAAAATATGTAAACAGTATCCAGTAATTAGGAAAAGTGTACATGTGCTACCCAATATATAAAACTAATTTATAAAACCTAGGACCAAGATTAAATAATGAATTAAATCTTCTCTTTCCTTTATGTTACTGGGCAGTGTGTATAAGCAACAGAAATGTTAAACACATCCCTCCCTAACAAAGAGAGTTACCAATGATAGAGGCCTGCCATTGCCCCTAGTACAGGATCATCAATGATGAGAGACCTGTCATTGTCCCAGAGATAGATTACTGTTGGTGACCTGAGACTGATTCTCTCTTGTTCTGAGAAGGGATATCTACTCTTTCCTTGAGAGAACAGATAGAAGTTGAGTAAACTTTCCCGGGCCTCTCTTTTCTTCCTTGACTTGACCGCCTACGTTTTACTTGTAGTCAACTTCTTTGGAAGTGATGCTGGGAAGAATGGGCAAGTGAATTTATTTGGCTTTACCTGAAAGCAAAATTATTATCTGATCTTGATTAACTGGACTGGAAGATATGATATTCTAGTCTACTCAAAACTTTTGAGATTGGAATGCGGATAGAACTCCAAAGATAATGTCACCAGGAAAAACACAGGGTTCCCAGTCATCTTAGTTTCTTGTTGCTGTGATAAAATATCCTGTCACAAGAAAATTTGAAGGGGATTGGGTTTATTTCATCTTCACAATTCTAGGTTACACTCTATCAACAGCATGGAAGGCTAATAGCAGAAGCTTCAGAAATAAGATCACATCGCATCCGTAATCAGGCACAGAGAACAAGGAACACGTTTGTGCTTGTGGTCAGTCTGCCTTCTTTATCCCTACACAGTTCATAATCTCCTTCCTACAGAATGACATCACCTCTGATGGGCAGGGCTTCCCACCTCAATTAATTTAATCAAGGTGATCTCCCAGAAACATGTCCCAATCTAAAATTCCTCACTGAGACTCCATTGCCAGTGATTCTAGGCTGTGTCCACAAAGAAAGCCAAACCAGCAAGACTCTACCCTTTGCCAACAAAACACGTAAGTGCATCATTTCTAACCTGTTATGGTCCATCCCTTGTCCCCAACATCTCATGTTTATCTCATAATATAAAACAATGTAACTTTAAAGTCCTCATCATCTCTAAAAACCTAGCACATGGGGCTGGAGAGATAGTCAATAGTTTATAGGACTTACTGCTCTTGCAGAGAACCCAGGTTCAGTTCCCAGAATCTACATGGTGGCTCACTGTGACTCCAATTCCAGGGTATCTGATGCCTCCTCCTTGCCTTCACAGGCTCCTTCATGCATGTACTGCACATACTGACAAGCAGAAACACACCCATACACATGGTATTTTTTATTCCAGCACATTAGAAGTCCAAAGTCTCTTCATTGTGAGCTCCTACAAAATAAAATATAACTTAGATACTCCAACCTATAATGAGACAGTAAATATTAGTATTTCAAAAAAGAAGAATCAGGGCAAGCACAAAAAAAAACTTATACTAAAGCAAAGTCAAAATCCAGCACTGAAAACAGAAAATCCTGGAGCTCCGTGTCTGGTACCTGGGACTCATAATGAAATAGGTTGTGCTCCAAAATGCTTGAGCAGACCCATGTCTCTAGTACTATTCTATGCAGTACACTCGGGTTTTCTCTTTGATTTAGGCTGACTCCACTCCATATCTACAGCTCTCCTTGAAAGACGTCTCATGGTCCTAGCATCTCTAGCATCCTGGGATCTCTACTGCAACTGAGGCTTCATCTTACTTTCGCTCTTACTCCATGGCTGGCTGGGTAGCTGGCCCCTAGCATCTTCCTCTCCTTGTTCTCTTTTCGCTCCTTCTTTTCCTCCCAGATTTCTCCTTCTATTTATTCTCTCTGCCTGCCAGCCCTGCCTATCCTTTCTCCTGCCTTGCTACTGGCTGTTCAGCTCTTTATTAGACCATCAGGTGTTTTAGACAGGCAAAGTAACACAGCTTCACAGAGTTAAACCAATGCAACATAAAAGAATGGGACACATCTTTGCATCATTAAACAAATGTTCCACAGCACAAACAAATGTAACACATCTTAGTATTCTACAACAATACTTGGCTTCAGCTACTCTCCTTGACTCCCTCAATCTTATTTCTTTACCTTCAAAATCAGCACCATGTGGATGAAGCTTATGACATCGTCAAGTTATGCTGCCAACACAAAACATTTCCAAAGATGGGGGGAAAACATGATCAGGTTCATCACAGCAACGGCCCCACTTCTTGATACCTTAATTTTATTTCATTTATCTACCTTCATTTTATTTCCTGTTCCTGGGATAAAACACCTTGATAAAAGCAATTTAAAGTATAAAGGAGTACTCTAGGTTGCAATTCTAAGTTACAGCTATAGCAGGGAAGTCTGCATGGCAAAACTTAAGGGAATTGGTCACATCACACCCATAATCAGGAACAGAGAGCAATAAATCATTGCATGTGTGCTCATGCTTAGAGTTCTACACTTAACATGGTTAAAGATCTGGCTAGGGAATAGTGCCGCCCACTGTGGATGGGTCTTCAACTATTGTAACCAAGGCAACTCTCCACAAACTTGGCCTCAGGCCAACCTGATCTGGAAAATTGCCCACTGACTGACTCTTACCAAGTGATTCTAGTTGGGAGCCATCACATCAGCTGAATTTAAATGTCTACTTCATAGAGTGTTTTGTTTCTTTGGTTTAGTTGACTTTGGGGTATAGTTGTCTTTTGCTAAATTTGAAAGAACAATTCAGAAGCCTGAATAATTGTCTCACCTACTTCTCTTACTTAATGATGACATAGTCTCTCTCATTAGAGAATAAGACTCAGGTCTGACTTCTTTTCTTGGGTGAAACACAAGGCACATCAGGAGCATCAGAGAAAGTAAAAAGAAGTAATAACAATAATAATGATGATGATACAAGAATGTACCTAGTACCTAGCACACACACACAACAAAAACAAGTTTCTTAAATTTAGAATGGAGCTTCCAACTCATTTGTACAACTCTACATTGCAACATTACATTACATTGTAATGACCTTTTGTCTCTCTTTCTAAAGTCATTAACCCATTCATTAAGATTGTGTGTGCCTGTCAGGAAAAGCTACTGAACTGCTTTTGTCTGCTCTACAATAAACATCAACAGGGAGACGGGGTGACATTAAAGCCTTGTTCATCTCCATTGATGTCAGTTTACATTGGCAGCTCTCTACCATCGACATTCAATAGTGTTGACTCCCTGCTCCATTCAGCAGCAGCAGCACAGCACACTCTACCCCAACATGTACCACATCTTCAGGTGCCTGACTTTGGCAATGGAAGTCACATCTTGCCCAGTGTTTTGTTGTTGTTTTGTTGACCCCTCTGAGTCAATATAAATTTCCAAAAGGGGGGATATTGTTTCTCCAGCTCTTATTATGAGGAGTAGAAATTATCATATTAACAACTGTAGAATGAACAAAAAAGGCTCAGTTTGCATTATACCTCCTCCCAAACTTTGTACTTCACCTAAAATAAATCCTCTCATTCAGCTGAACAACACCAGAGGAAAACATTTACTCAGTTCCACCTTCAGTAAGAAACAGACCATGACTAGCGACAGGGAGAAAGTTAAGTCTGTACCCTGGCTCCTCTGTTTCCAGACACTTGGCACACTCATTTAGTTTAGCATAATCTTCTGTGGGGGCAAGGTGTTTATGCATTTCTAGCCTTGCCTGCTGGACTGGGAGTTCCTAGAGGATGGGCTCAATGTTGTACCATGGTTATTATTATAGGCACAGTAGGTTACACCATTTGTTTGGTGTTTTGCTGCCTACAGACACTAATGGTCATGCTACCATTTTCTGGGCTTGTCATACTTCAGGCAGTATGCTCCTCACCATACCCCAGTAGCCGACAGCAATGATGCTGAGTAAGAAATATTAGCACACCATATTTACAGGTAAAGTAAAATATGAATGAGGCTTTCAGGGGAAGGCCCCTATAATCACAAATAGCTGGAAGTTGCTACAGGGAATTGGAAGCTGGACCTTGCTTCCTTAGCTGTGAGTTATAATTGTGAAGATCCAAATACAACAAAACTACAATCATAATCTTCTCTTCCTCTGGCCACCCTGGAGAAAGTTAAGCCATGCATCTGACAGCTTAACCAGCTGGCCTTGTGTGGCTCTTCCCACCTCTGTATGTTGAACAAGGGATGTTGAAGCCTTGTCCTGATGCTGACTTCCTGACACTGAACTTCAATTTGCCCATTTGTAAAGCTGTGGGTTGAGTTTTATAATTAAACCTCTTAGCTGTGGCTCTATCTAACTCACTAGTATGTGAGGCTCCCGAGGTACCACAGAATCGACACACATCAGGTTCTCAGTTATAAATATTTAATAAAATGATGAATAAACAAAAATTCAATGGCCCTTTATTCAGTTCCCAGGATCCAGAAAAAGGTATTCCTTCACTTTAAGACAGGAGAGAGGATGCAGTCTCACTGCTCACAATGCTAGCACTTTAAGCTTTCCAACACACATCCATCTGGCCCTGATTTTCCATTTTCCCAATTTGGAACAACTTTTCCCATCCATTGGAATCACTTTCTTTTTCGTGTTTACAAAACACACGATTTGGGGATTTTACATAATTCTTCCAAACACAGACTCATTCAAACTGAGTCCAAATACCATCCACCAAAACACGGATTATTGCGGTGATTATATAGAATTGTGAGTCTCTAAGTTGAAAGCCTAGTGAAGAACTTCAACTTGACAATATTTTCAATCACAATAATAACACCTCTAATGGCTTTTCTTGTATGCACCATGAATGTATTTATATTCATACACAGATTTTATAGTGTTTTGGTTCATTACAGTGTAGCTGTTCAAGTGAAT
The DNA here is from genome assembly GCF_007827085.1 of Peromyscus californicus insignis. Classification (NCBI taxonomy): domain Eukaryota; kingdom Metazoa; phylum Chordata; class Mammalia; order Rodentia; family Cricetidae; genus Peromyscus; species Peromyscus californicus. The sequence continues at coordinate 1,512,590 of NW_026294536.1, read as the reverse complement.
ATACAAAAATGAGACTTTTAGTATAGTTTCAGCTTCCTATTTAAATACCTTATTTAGTACAGATGTAAATATGTCGAACAGCTGCATGCCCTAGTCAAAAAGATTGTATTGATTATCTATCGGTAGCTTTGAATACTGGAGGGATATTCTGGTTTCTCTTGGCAGGGTCAAAAGTGGCAAAGCAGGGCAGACTGTGTGGAAAACCAATGACTAACAAAAGGGAGAGTGTCTGAGATGTAAATATAGCAGAAAGCACAGAAAGCATTAGTAAGGACTTTTATTTTTAAGTTGGTCAAGACAAAAAGAGCATGCAAATTTCCGGTTTTTTCTTCTTGATTCCTCACCCTCACTGTGTAAGCAAACAGCTCCACATCACTGCGTCTCAGTTATTTCCTAAGTACCTTAGGTATCTAGGCTCATTTCGTACTCAGTCATAACACTTTCACCAGCCCATATTACTCTAAAAGGATCAAAAGCCCAGAGAAACGGTCATTTTTCTCGAGTTATTTATGGATACATGTGGCACAAGTCACATTTAAACTCACAACCTGGACCTAAAGTCAACACAGCAGCTGCCTTTGGAGAATGCATTGTTGATTACTCAGTGCCTCCTCACTGACCTCCCTGCCTCGCTTCTTGACCCCTCCCCTTCCAACACATCCCTCAAAAGCACAAGCTGTCTGTAGGGCAGCTTTGCCCATGTCATTCTCCAGACGAAGATTTGTCAGAATCTCTTCACTGCTCTCAAGTCAGATGGTCCTCATACTATTCTTTGCCCTAATCTCTCTTCTCAACCTGCTTTCCTAAATCTCTCCATGATTCTGCTCTGGCTAAGCTTCAACACATTTCACCATCCCCATGGTTTTGTCCACATGGTCTGAAGAAACATGTCCTGATACCAGAGCCTGATATCCACCTCACTTGCCTCCTAACAGCAACACATGTTCCTTACTAAGAATTTAACCATGTATTTCCAAATTCGTATCTCAAAATCCAAAGTCAATGTGTCTAAATTGAGTTGTGCTTTTCAAGAAGTCTAAAGTTGAACGTGGTCAGAAACAGGGTCCATCTGTCTGATAGGACTGGTATCCTTAGAAGTAGAGGAACCACCCCTTGAAGAAAAGAGAAAAGCCAAGAGAATCCCACAGAGGAGTAGAAGGTCACAAGCAAGAATGGGAAGCCTCACCAAAAACCAACTCTGTGGGCACCAGGACTTCACGTCCAGACTCCAAAACTGTGAGGAAATGAATCACTGTGTGTCAGTCAGTTGCTGCATCTGTGGTAGTGTACGACAGATGACTGACGCATTCTCCCTTGCTGTTTGGTGTAGGGATTCTCGGTCTTGTGTTTGAGGACTATTGGCCTATCAATTTTAATGAAGCACTAAACTAAAATCAAAACAAAAAAAAAACAAATAAACAAGCAAACCTCTGCTACTGATTAGCCTCCTTAGGACAAACACCATCTACGTTTCAAAATCACCCAGCCGTTACACTTTGCTGGTATTACTGGTTTTTGGTCTAGATACAGAGGTAGGTGCAGCTGATAGAGCTGTCATCAATCCTGGAAAGTATAGTTCACACTTCAGAAGATGAGCACATGCTAGAGTGTGTCCTGTCTCTTCTCGCCATGTCAGCCGGCTGTTCTGTGCTTTTCTCCTTTGTCCTTAAGAAATATGACGGAGGGAACCCCCAGTCATACCACAGTTCACTGTGATAGTCTCCAGCTTCCTCTGAACCCCAGAGAGTGAACAGCAGCCAACCATTTGGGTGCTGACAGTCTGAGAGTAAGACCATAATATTCTAGGTGAATAATAGAAATAAATACTACATGTATTTCTGCTAACAAGGAACCTAGAATTTTATTTAATTATATTTATTAATTGAATTTTTCATTTGTTTTTGCTTCCTAACCACAGTTTACCCTCCTTCCTCTCCTCCCATTCCCTTCCCCTCCTACCTCCGTTCTGTTCCCCTCATCCACTCCTGCCCGGTTTCTGTTCAGAAAGGGACAGGCCTCCCATGGGTGTCAACAAAGCATGGCAAGCTGAGGTAGGACTAAGCTCCTCCTTTTGTATTAAGGCTGGGCAAGGCAACCCAGTAGGGGGAATAGAGAGCCCAGAATTTTAAATGATAGAAATAAAGGACAAAGAAGTATTAGTATTAAGAGGAAAGATTGCATTCACTATCTACTACAGAAACTTCTCTGATGAGAGTTGAGAAATACACGAACCTTTAGGAGTCAGTTTAATGCTGTGTCCATTCAACAGAATAAGAGCAGCAGGTTCTTCCTGGGGGCCAATGATCTGTCTATCCATAGGTTCTTGGCCCTGATAACAGTGTGAGGTGTAGGTTTCTCTTTGTGGAACAAACCTTAAAACCAATCAGAGCCTGGTTTCTTATGCTGAGACCCACAGTTGCTCCAGGTGCAGGGAAGAAGAGACTCTGAAGACTCTGCCAAGCCCTAAGTGAGACATCTATGTCATCCTCGCCTCCTCCCAAGGCTCAGGGATCACTGAGGAAGAAGCAGTTGAAAGACATCAAGAGCCACAGGCACTGGATGACTAAAGGAAACTGTATTTTCCAGGTAGGACAGGGCGGTTATGCATATGAATTCAAAGCAGTTGAAACAGCATTAGCAAGAGCTGGGCCAACTCAAGCCAAACAAAATTCCAGCATATGAAGGAGAGATGGGTACAAAGTCCCACTCCCAGCTAAAGATTTATTGGCAATTGATAGATTCTGGGAGAGGGATAGTCGGTTTTCTTCAAGGGTGTGACCCATCGTAGGTCAACTAGGATCCTGTACCCACACATTCAAGACTATATGAGCAGCACAAACGACTGTGTGAATTTGTAAAAAAAAAAAAAAAAAAAAAAAAAATAAGGAAGCAGGGGAGGATCTGGGAGCAGGTGGGCTGAATATGGATCAAAATACACTGTATGGAATTCTCAAAGAATTAAGAGAAAAACTTCTATATATGAGAAAGAAAAAAAAGAAGAAAGATTATAGAATGATTATAGTTTAGTTGGTTTTACTAAATATTTTCCTGAATTCTCAGATTTTTCTCTGCTAACTCAGTATCATGTTTAGAACTGGGGTGGAGAGCAAGAAGGAAACTCGTAGTGAGTAGAACCCTACTATGCAGTCTTCCAAGCTCACCCCTAAAATAGAGTCGTAGGCAAGCATCTGTCTTGTTCTCACCCTTCCTTTAGCACCTGACCCCTCCTAAGCATCATTTCAATTCATATGTCAATGTCCTTTCCCTTAAGAAGTCAAATGAATTGAACATATTAACAGGAGCTAATAAGTTGATAGGGTTATGACCTCTCCAATTTCACAACAGCACAACAGCATTCTTGGATTGTAACCAACGTGTCAGAAAACCTGAAAATTTTGAACTCTTCATCCCTGCTGACTAGCCAATGGGCCATAAAAGATGGCTGCAGCCAGACTAGCTGTCCAGCTTCTATCCAAAATGCTGTCACTGATTCGGTGGCCTGACACTACATGCTGGAGTAAATAAAATTGCTCTGGAGGTATCAAATGGAAATCCATAGCTCAAAACCAAATGACAGAGGCCTCCTTTATTCCTCTACTCCTCTCTCAATCACCTTTGCTGGCTCCCTCGTTCTCTATCCAGGAAGAGATGTTTATCTTCCAGATGAGGTTGGGTAGCAAGAGGTCCAAGCTTGTCATTGCAGGGGGAGCGGGGGAGAGTGTGCAGTAATGCCTGAGGACTCTACTCAAACAGACCTGGTCTTTTGATTTGATTCATTTGTTTTGACTTTGTACACATTAAAACCCAGATGACTTGTCCTATGCCCATTCTCTCTTTCACAGCATTTTCATTTCCCAGAGTTCGCAAACTCCACACTTCACTGTGAACAGAGCCTCCCACAGTGGTCTCCTATGCAAACAGCAAACCCAAATTAGAATGCAATTACTTTAGAGCCTTCAAGGCATTCTTCCCAACCCAGGACGCACATGAAGGGAACACACGGTACTGATGAGATCTCATTGAAACATTCCAGTAATGCCAGAACTTGAGTTCAGATTTAGGTTTCAAACACTCAGGTTAGGGTTCTTGCCTTTACTTATGTGACATCACCTGTAGCATTTAGTAATTACTAATGTCTAGTTATACCTATAAATTTTCATTTCATGAGTTGGGGATTGCCTGGACATCAAGAGTTTTTGAAATATTTCCAAGTGATTTCAAGACACAGCCAAGTGGGCAAACTACTGATCACATTATATTGTCTTTGCTTTCCTAGTGACCACTGGTGGCAAGCTAGGCGCCACCAAGAGTGAAGGAGAGAGTGGACAGCACCCACACTGGTCACCCCGCCTCCTCCCCGACCTACACACATGGACATACATACTTAACACAATTGGTATGTAGCTGATGTTTGCACCAGTTGAGAATGGTTGTACATGGGTTTTAATGATCTGAGAGTCATAGAATAACATTGTTGCTTTTTAATATTGAAAATAAACACTAAATGTATTGCTGTTAACAAAGATGCCTGCATTAAAAATGAGTGGAAACATGGGCCAGTGAAGCTCTTGATGTGCAAGCCTGACACTCAAGTCATAGGTGAAAGGAGAAAGAAATAGGGTCACAAAGTTGTCCTCTGACCTTCACAAACGCACTGTGGCATGGAATTGCACACACACACACACACACACACACACACACACACACACACACACACACAAATAAATATATTTTGTTTGTTTGTTTTTTAGGTTTCTCCGTGTAGCTTTTGGAGCCTGTCCTGGAACTCACTTTGTAGACCAGGCTGGCCTCAAACTCACAGAGTTTCACCTGCCTCTGCCTTCCAAGTGCTGGGATTAAAAGTGTGCACCACCCCCACCCGGCAATAAATATGTTTTAAATGAATAGAAAGAAAAGACTCGGGAGAATTAACAGTAAGAGGAAAGACTCCATTCGTTTTAGTTTAGTTGTTCCTTGAAAAGATATTTTTTCTGTATCCTCAAATTTTATCTAATGATATAGCATTCATTTTAGAAATAATGAGAGAAGAATTGAGAACTTCTCTTCCTGAAATATCTTTTTGAAAGGAGTTACCTAATTTTCCTCTACCTTTGGAGATATTTTCATTACTAAATACATAACTATATAGCCAAATCAGTCAGTAATCAAATTTATTCACTATTAATCCAGTACCCATTAACTTAAAGGCTCCATGCAGTATGATGAAGCCTGTAACAGCAAGCAGACACATGCACGATCCATGCAGTATGATGAAGCCTGTAACAGCAAGCCGACAGTGCACGAGGGAGAGAATCATCAGGGCACATATGCACAGGCGCAGAGGATCCTGAGGCAGCAGCAGCAGCAGCACTCGAGTCAGTGAGACTAGATTCTAAAGCACACTCATAGAAGAAAGGAGGTAAAGATTTTGGGGGGTAGGTTAAACCATAGAGTCTGTGGCAACTACTCAATTTCTGTTGTGGAAGACAAGACGCCATTGAAAGTGTGGAAGCAATGTTTCTGGCTGCAGTCCAATAAAGCATTATTTAAAAAAAAAAAAAAAAAAAAAAAAAAAAAAAGCTACTTTACTTAGAGGCTTATGTTTTCTCACCTCCAGTGTAGATTCCCATACACATAATAAAGCAATTACTGGGACGAAGCTAATTCTGGTCCAGCCATCTTGGAAATGTCACTGTATTGTCTGCCCATTAGTAAAGACTGTTAGTGCAGAATGGGTTTTCTCATCCTCCCTTGAGGCAGAAGCCATGGCTGCTCTCCAGGTTCATTTCCACAAATGTTTAACTCTGTCCTAAGTCCCCAAAGCCGATGCCATTACCCCGTGGCCACCTCCGCCTCCTCTGTTCCTGCCGTGTGCATCATCAATCCTTTGGTTAGAAAACCTGTGAGGATCATCACACACGTGTTAAGATGGAAATGCCAGGACTCAACAGAGACCGCAAGGCACATCCTAGACTCCTGCCTAGACCCTGGGGTGCACAAGTGTTTGGGGGTGGGGAGCTGTATATGGATCCAAAGAAAACAATAGTCAAATCACATGGCACTGTCTTACAATCTTGAGCAAGTTATTCAACCACTCAGAATTTTTATTTCCTTAACCGTAAAAAAATGTAGTTCCTTTTCAGCGTTATTTTGAGCATTGAAAATAACAGTTAAGGTTCTAAATGTTGACAAGTGCTTGATAATGGCAGCTCATTTCTGTTAAAACTGCTGTGGCAGCTTCTCTAGGACTGTCTCCATTTCCCACATGTCTCTGCCCTACTGTTTCGTGTTTCATCATACTTAGCACAGCACCTTTAATCTAATAGATATTCAATTAATGTTGAATTAATTTAATGATCTGCTTACATAGGTCTGTATTTAAGAGTTCCTTCTACCACGAGCTTTTTTTAAAAACCATGAAAACATCCCCTAAAGAGGAAGGAAATTAAATGATTCCTCTTTTGAAAAAACAACTCACAGAAAGAATTCTTAACTCAGAGTGATTTTCCTCAAACAAGTGTGCATGCTCAGAAACACTTTTGTACCCTACTTTGAGCAGAAGAACATCTGGGCATGGTGTGAACTCTGAAATCCCAGAGACTTAAAAGGTTGAAGCAAGAAGAAAGAGTATATATAACACATAGGAGATACATTTCCTGGTAGAATCATGATTGTTTAAAAATCATAGAGCAAGCTGCAGTGGTTCAACACTGGGAGACAGAGGCAGGAGGATCAAGGGTTTAAAACCATCCTAAGTTACGTAGTGATCTTGAGTTCAGTTTGGGCTAAATGTGACTATGACTTCAAAAACTAATTGAAATTAAAAATCAATATAATCCAGGATGTCATCATGATTTTTATTGTATGTTTGACATTGCTTGAGACGTCAGAAATGAAGCATAACTTTCTCCTTATTTTAAGTTTTTCCTGAAGGGCACCTCAATTGCTACTAATAGGCCAAGCTCTCAACCTCCGAATGAGTTTTCGAGTTTGTATTAAGGAACACTACCCACAGCCATTGGCTTCTCATCTGCTCTACTAGGAAATCAGTGATGTGCTAAATGAAGATGCACTGTACACCCAAGAGGTACTGAGCTTTACTGGGCACTGAAGTAATAAAAAGGGCAAAATCGTGGGCTGTGAGCTCAAGCAGCTGATATCTGTTGAGTGGGGACGGATGTAGAATTTTGAAATGCACTTTAAAATATATTAAGTGATAAACCAAGGATATATGGAGAACCCTTAGGGAAATGCATTCATTAGCAAGCTAATTTCAAAATATAATTTTTAAAAAATGAGTTCAAACAGAGTACACTGCATGGGTGGACAGTATCACTCCCAGAAGACATGGATTATTAAACAAAAACTACTGTGCAAGGTGTGGGATACCTTCCTACAATTTATTGGCAAGGGAGGCCCTGGAGGTACCCCAAACAGCACAGGCTATTATCATTGCCCTTAGTTTCCCACAATAACTACATGCTGAGATACTCTTGCTGAAGACGCCATATATTTTGTTTGCAAAATGTAGAGAAATCAATCTCATACTAGCAGGAAAGCTTCCTTCCTCCTAGCTAGCTTTCATGGTGATATAAGGTGCTTTACAGGCTTCTGGGTGAGAAAAGACACCAATAGTCTTACCCAGCACTGGACCGGGCATGACACAATACCAACTTTGCAGGCAAGAAGTGCCCACTGATACAATAGTGGCATGACCATTATGGGGTAAATAACTGCTTTCTGATTGAATTTGAGGCCTGCTTCATAGGAAGGAATGTCACGCCCTCTACTTTAATCCCACTCAAATATACATGGCTAGGGAAGTCATGGGGCCTAAGTTAGAACCTGCTGTTATTCTTGCTCTAAATGGCCATGTCAAATTTGCTTCTGTATGTATGTTTTAATGGCTTTCTCTATTTATTTTTTTAGTTTTATTTTTTATGTGTATGAACGTTTGCTTACAAGGACATATTTGCACCACATGTGTGCCTGGTGTCCACATAGTCAAAACAGTGTGTTGGATCCCATGGATCTAGAGTTACAGAAAGTTGTGGGCAGTCATAGAGATTCTGAGAATTGAACTTGGGTCCTCCACAAGAGCAGCACATACTCCTAATGGCTGAGAGCGCCACAAAACTTGTCAAAGCACTGTGACTGAGACACTGAGTGCTCAGCCCTAAACAAAGCAATTTTATTAATCCCTCAGCCCTAGAGAGACTTAGGAAACATCATGGGTAGAGATCAAGAGAACACAGGAACTGGAGGCTGAGGAGTAGTGCTATGAAGTGCTGCCTTTGGTCATAACATGGCTATTTCACTCATATAGCTGTTGTTACTGCATAAGACCTACCCAAGCTCAAGACAGCCAAAAATACAGCATACAGAAGGCAAAAGATCCTCAGTCCCACCTTACTGAGGACCTAATGGCAATTGGTAGCTGCTGAAGAAGAGAAGACCAATTTCACTTGAAGGTGTGGCTATTGGCTGGTTTCCAACATTCCAGTGGCTGGCCCAACACCCAGGCTTCACATGTGCATCACTAATCAGATTTAGTGGGGAAAAATAGCAGGAGAAAGGGAACAAGGAGAAGGGAATGAAGTTAGATGGGAGATATATTGGAAGACATATGGGGAGAGTTAGGAGGGAGGAAATGGAGAGAGGCTGGATATGATCATATTTCAGTGTATACATGTATAAAATGTTTAAAGAACAAAAAAGAAAATGTATTAGGTGTTGGCTTCAAAGAAACCAGTATGGATTACAATAAGGATAGAATGCTTCCCTAGGTAAAGCCCAGGTCCAGAATTTGCGTGGCCCTCATAGTTATCTTGAGTACCAGTGGCTGAGTAGGCATGGAGAAAAAGGGAGATGGTGGATACTAGAAGAGAAAGCAACTTTATCCATTCAAAAGGAAGTCATTAAAGTAAGTTTGCGAAGGGCTGTTTGTCATCCAGCCTATCTTATGACAGTCCTTTCCTCTAAGCCAGTGTTTCTCAACCTGTGGGTCGCCACCCCTTTCAGGTCAAACAACCCTTTCATGGGAATTGCATATCAGATATTTACATTATGATTCATAACAATAGCAAAATTACAGTTACGATGTAGCAACAGAAATAACTTTATGGTTGGGGGTCGCCACAGCACGGGGAACTGTACTAAAGGGTCAGGGCACTGGAAGGTTGAGAACCGCTGCTCTCAGCCCTTGGCGCTCTCTGAATAGAGCAGCAGGTAACTACTGAGAAAGAAAGGACTCATATGTGAGGAGAGCATGATCATCACAGCGCTATGGAAACATCCTAAGAAAGGGATCAGGTGAGGAATGGTCTCATGGGCCATGCCTGGAAGAGGACATATTACTTCTGACCTTACTTCATTGACCACAGTTTTGTCATGTGATAACCTTTGACTCTAACACTAAAAATATTGTTTTGACTGTATACCCAGAAAAAGTAAGAAAATCTATATTAAAAGGAACACTCCCAGGTTTTACTATAGTGAGTCACTTTGGTCTTTAGCAAGCTTCATTGTTTTTTTTTTTTAGAATGTTGGTTAAAATGCAGCATACAGTCCTGTCTAATCATTGCACTAAAATCAAAGCCCAGGTTGTCCATGTAATATCTATCCAATTGTTTTAGGTTGTCCATGTAATATCTATCCAATTGTTTTAGTTGGGTTCTCTAGAAGAACAGAATGTATGTGTGCGTTTGTTTATATATGATATATATGTATAAATATGTATATATAAAATCAGAGTTTATTAAGTGAGCATTAAATTAATGACAGCCAAGCCACATCTGGGATGTTGAGAACCTGGTACCCAGTGCCCAAGGCTGTGTGCCTCAACAGCTGTAGCAGTCCTGGAATCACTGTCTCTCACTGGGGAATGATGACCAGTAGTTACTCAGTTCTAAAAGTGACCCCTCGGTAGTCCCAGTCTGACACCAGGAGCCCAGGAAGTTCCTGAAAAGTCACTGGTCTCTATTCCACGAGGGAAGCTGGGAAACTGCAGTTCCACTGTCAGCGAAGGAAGCAGTCGCAGCAGCAGCAGGGACAGGGAAAATCAATGCAAGGCCAAGCCAGTAAAAGGCAAGATTAACTTCCTTCTGAAATAGCCTTTTCATGTGGGCTGCTACCAGAAGGTGACATCCACAAGCCTAGCGGGCCTCCCACATCAATCCAGACACTTCTTCTGGTGATATTCCCCATTCAGGTGATTCTAATTTGAGGCAAGCTGACATTAAAGCCAATTATAACATTAATCTAAATGTATATCTTCTTAGAGTTATATGCAATGCATTATGGTGAAATAAGAAAATACTACCAAAGCAGAAATACCAACCAGAGAAGGGAAGAAGGAGAGGTAAACAGAGGTGATTAGTCTATATTAAGTCCTATATCTCTTGAGGGGCATTTTTAAAGAACTCCTACTAAAGGTGTTCAGGAAAGGGACATCAATTGCCACAATGGTGTTTCTGCTGCTGTTCTTGGCAAGGGGTCTCTTGTCTATTTCCTGTGGTCCCTCCCTCCATCTCTGGATGGTTTTCCTTTGTCCACTTTCTTCTGTGTTTATGTCTCAAGTTAATACCATCCCCTTTTGATACACTCCAAGCTTTGTGCCAATATCCTGCAGCACAAATATAAGGCCTCAGAGAAAATGTGGCATCATTTCATTCTGGATCAAAGTCTTTTTGACAGCTAAGTGCACTTGGCTATTGCTGGGTAGTGACCTATCTGTTTGTTTCCTCAAGAAAGTGTCCAACGTTCTTTGTGGATGAAAGCCAGCATCTCGGTGAGCCCAATGGAGTTCTACTTAATACCCATTGCACAAATGGGGGGTGAGTGAAGAATGTGCATTTTTATTTGCATGTCAAATTAAAAAAGAACTCTGGAGGGCTGGAGGTGTAGCTCAGTGGTGAAGCCCTTACCTAGTGTACTTGTCTATTCTATGTGAGGTCCGATTCAGTTTCCAGTGCTGGGATGGAGAGGGAGGACACCAGGAGCAAACGTAAAGAACAAGGGGAACCAGAGTGAATGGGAAAAGGGATGGGAGCTAAACCTTCAGTCTATGTCAATGAACACTGGTTATTTGTAACATGTATACACACTGCTATTTCCCACATTCGAGACATAGTAACTATTCACATGAATTTGAGGAGAAGCTGGCACACACATGCATTTAAATATCCTATCTTCTTTTGTCTCTTCAGTAGCCTTGATTATTCTTCTGCTTTTTCCCACAATGTCTTCTTTCAGCAGATTTTATTCTGACAAAAGTGTTGGCAGATTTAAGCAGTCAATAGTCATATGACCTAATTCATTCCTGTATCTTCATCCTAATGATTAAGTCTCCCCTGATCCCAGAAAGTAGATAACAAGAACTAAGCTCATCACGATAAAGTACCTGGAAGATTATCATAGCAAGGACTCTCTTAGTGAGAGTTCCTATTGAGGTGATGAAGCATCATGACCCAAAGCAACTTGGGATGGAAGGGTTTATTTCATCTTATAACTCTCAAGGCACACTCCATTACCTAGGGAAATCAAGGCAGAAACTCAAAGTAGGAATCTGGAAGCATAAACTAAAGAAGAAGCCATGGAGGACTATTGCTTACCAGTTTGTACTCCATGGCTTGCTTGGACTATACTTTTACATGACCTAGGACCACCTGCCCTTGGGTGACAGTGCCCAAAATGAGCTGGGCCCTCTCACATTAATCTCTAATTAAGAAAATGCCCCCACAGTCTTGCCTTACAAGAGAGATCTGTAATCCAGCCCACCTAGTGATAAAACTAAACCTCTATCACATATCTGGCCACCGAAGGTGAAGCAAGAGATTGTGTCTCACAACTCAACCTTTGAAGTAAGGCAATTTAAGACACACAGCTCTACAGCTGCACCCTACAGTTGTCAGCTACAGTAGGGCTTCCGAAATCTAAAATAAGCTATCAAAGAAGAGAAATTCAACTCGTTCTCTATGGTTCCATAGAACAGAACTGGAACACCAGGTGGATGTTCCAATGTTGAATTTTGTCCTAAGTTAATAAGCTTTCAACACAGTTGACTCTTGGGTGCGATGGATTGACTTGCCATTTTGAGGAGAGAATGCCATGGAGCTGCCTTTGTTGGGAATGCCATAGCAGGCCCTGGAGCTAGTCTTTAAGTCCTTTTCTATCCCAAAGCCCTGTGACTTGTTGCCTCCTGAGTGACTTTGGTGCTCTTTCATTCTTACCCTCTTTGTCCCCTGAACACTAGCCCAAAGGTAATGGTGTGGAACAAGTCCTAAGAAGTCTATGAACACAGATCTTTCCTCAGAAACCTCAGCTGCAGTCGGCAGTGGCACATTGCAGGGGTTGGGGGTGTCACTTTTAAAACACCTATAAGCTATAGGACTCAGATTTCAGATTTCATTTCAGACTCAAAAGCCACAAAAAAAATAACATCTAATGTTTATTGAGTTCTGAACAGATATATGCTAGTGGTGGTTGAATGTTTTTTGTGTATGAAATTATTTTATCCTCCCAAAGAGGTGGCCTTTAAGTAAATGCAAACAAAATAAACAAGACACTGACAGGTCAATAAAGTAAACCGGTATAAGACAATGTCTGCATTCAGACCCTGGGTGAAGCCAGCGTAAGTTTACAAGATTCTCCTAATGTCTTCAAGTACTCTATTATTTTGGAGGGTTGTGACTCAGTACTCATCAGATGAAGAGCAGTGTCTATAGACATGAAAGATGAAGATTCATAAAAGTCCCCAGGATAGTCATTTATCAACACACAGCTCCAGGGAGAATAGAGTAAGCAGATTTTCTTTAAAGTTATGGAGTTTACAGATACACTATGAAAGCCTGATATTAAGTATTCTGTTCCTTAGCTATGATGTTAACCCTTTTTTGGGATACATCTGAAGTTCTTAGTTCTAGTGATTGAAGCTAAAGATAAATGCAATACTCTCCATAGTTCAATGGCTCATAGCTAAAAATCACAAAGAACTTCAAATCACCAACTCTTAAGAAAGACTTTAGAAACTAAACAGAAAAGAAAAATGATAACAACAAGGCACAAAAATCAGAGATTCACAGCTTCAAGTCCCCATCTTGCCACTTGTAAATTGACAGCCCATTACACAGACTTTCTTTGGATTGCCAGCTCCCGAATAAAGACATGGAGACTTTATTATTATGAAAGCTTGGCCTTAGCTTAGACTTGTTCCCAACTGGGTCTTGAAACCTAAATTAACCTGTTTATATTAATCTACATTCTGCCATGTAGTTCATTGCCTCTCCTCAGCACCGTACATCAGACTTCCTCTGCATCAAATCTCCCACCTATGATTCTGTCCCAGAGTTCCTCTCTCTCTCCCAGGAAGTCCCACCTATCCACTCCTGCCTAGCTATTGACCATTAAGCTCTTTATTTAACCAATCAGAAGGTGCCTTAGGCATGTAAAGAAAGACAGAGATACATCTTCACACAGTGTACAAAACGATTATCCCAACAGTCCATAGACACAGTATTCATGAAGGATGTATGAAGGATGTGTGAAGCCACAGCCTTGATCTTTCTCTTAGAATGATCTTAATGATCGACATACTGAAGTTTATTTCACAGATGGCTTTGAGTTGTCAGATGCCTCAGATTCAGAGCTCTGGTCCTAAGGGTCTTTCCTCTTGGTGTGACTCACTTGCAAGAAATTATGGACACTCTGCTATAAAACTGTACTGGTTTGGATCTCATGAATTGTGACAATTCTGAAGGACTATTTGGACTATTGTGTTTCCAGAGCTTCTCAACCTATTGGTCAAAGACACCAAGCACCAGTGTTGCCTTGCTGCAGCTTTCTTTGGCTCTGTGTATTTCTGTGCCTGCCTCATTCCATCCATAAGCATCGACCCTAAAGCTGTTCCCTACTAAATACTTTAAAAAGCTAACTTGGTATCAGCTTCTGTCCTCGACTTTCTGAGCTTCATCATTCAATAAAACTAAGTCACATGTATTAGATCAACCTTGGATGTACCTCTTTAGTCATCCATTTTTATCTATGAAATGGAGATGCTGTAGAAGAGGACTCTTCTCTGCTCCATAGAATCTGCCCAGTAGCCTGGCAGAAAAAGTACTTCTACTGAAACAGTATGACTCAGAAACCAGAATATTTACCCCGACTAAAACATTACCTTTCAGACTATCATATTTCTGTTCCACAATTCATATTTCACATCTCTCAAGAGCAGATACATCAGAAAGCCCATGTGAAATTTATAGCTATGTCAGGTCTTTTCAAAAACATAGAATTTCCTTCTGGAACAGGAAAAAAGAAACAAGAATATTGCCCTCTACAGAAGAAAAAGGAAAAAAAAGCTAGAGTTCACTTTCTTGTCCTGGAAGGTGTGTCCACAACAGAATGGAACTAGAAGTCAATAACAAGAGAAATGACAGAAAATGAAAGACTTATGGGTATTGAATAAAACACTGTTGAATTATGAATCACTGAAAAATGCAAGAGTGAAATTTTTAAAACTTCTTAGAACTGAATGCAAATGAAAATACAACATACCAAACCTGTAAGATATATTGAAATCAATCCTATGAAAGTTTAGAGTTATAAGAGCCTACTTTACAACCCAGATACTTCAAAGAAATAACAATTCACTTTAGGACTATGGAAAACTAAGAACAAGTCAAACTCAAAATCAGCATATGTAAAAATATAATAATCATTAGGGTAGAAATTAATGCAATTGAAATCAAAGTATGCAAAGAATCAACTAAACAAAAAGTTGTTCTTGAAAAGAAAAACAAACTCCGCAAACTCTTAGCCAAACTATTCAAAGGAAAAGAAGGAGAGATCCAAAATTAATAAAATTAGAAGAGAAAAAAGGGAGACATTACAACAACACAATCTAGGTAATCCTTGGAATATTCCTTTAAAACTTACATTCCAATCAATTGAAAAACTAAAAAGAAACGGATGAAATTCTAGATAGGTGGTCTAACAAAATTAAAGCGAGAGATTATGAGCAACTTAAATCACTTTATAACAAACAATGAGATTGAAACAAAAAAAGAAATAGAAAAAAAAAAGCAGCAAAATCCTCCCAACTAGTGAAAGTCCCACTCAGATGTATTCACTGCTGAATTTCATCAGGCTTTTAAAGAGGAACTAACACTAATTCTCCTCAACTATTTCATTAAGTAGAAAGGAGAGGCTACAAAACTCTTTACAGAGCCAGTAGTGTGAAAATTAGGTAATACAGTAATAACAAGAAGATAATTATAAGCCAATTTCTTTGATCAACATAGATGATAAAACTATCAATAAAATACTTTCAAACTGAATCCAAGAACACTTCAAGAAGATAAGATCATTCACCATAACCAAGTTGACTTCACTCCAAAAATGCAAGAATGGGCCAACATACTCAAATCAATAGTATATATCACATAAAAATACCCAGGGACAAAAATCATATGATCATGTTAATACATAAATGCAGAAAAAGTTTTGGTTAAAAAACAGCCAGGCGGTGGTGGCTCACGCCTTTAATCCCAGCACTCGGGAAGCAGAGCCAGGCAGATCTCTGTGAGTTCGAGGCCAGCCTGGGCTACCAAGTGAGTTCCAGGACAGGCGCAAAGCTACACAGAGAAACCCTGTCTCGAAAAACCAAAAAAAACAAAAAACAAAAAAAAAAACAACCCTTCATGGTAAAAGCCCTGAAAACACTAAGAAGCCAATTTTCTCAATAATTTTTCCTCTGATTGTGATAAAATACCCTGATCAAAGCAATTAAAGAGAGAAAGAATGTATTTGAGTTCACAGTTTAAAGATACAATCTATGACAGCAAAGACATCCTAGGGACAGGAGCTTGTAGCAGCTGGTGCCATTATGTGCATAGTCAGGAAGCCAAGAACTCTGACGGTTGAAGCGGAGTCCTTAGACTGTTACTTGTATGTATATGATTTCAGGGCTGAACACTTGCAAGACTCTTTCATGGGAACACTCTTTCTCCTTCTTTCAACTTTCCTTAGTTGCCTGTAGTTCTTTGTCTGAGGCTGGGGGTCCATGAAGTTTCCTCCTTCCATTGTTAGCATGTCCACTGGTGTCCTGGTTTGGGTCTTGTTTGGGAAACCATGTTATTGAGACTCAATCAATGTGGCTGCCCTAATGTTTCTTGGAGACATAATGTCACTGCAGACTTCCTGTTTCTCTGGCTGCTACAACACCTCCACCCCTTCTTCCAGGATGTCCTCCAGGGGTTGTCTTGTAGATGTATCCGTTGGGGCTGGCCACCAAAGAATAACTTGTTCTCTGAATTTTGATCAATTGTAGTTTTCTATAATGGTCTCAATCTACTGCAAAGGGAGGTTTCTCTGAAGAGGAATAAATCCTACATTTATCTATGGGTATAAGGACAAATATTGAAAACGCAGTTGAAATTATGTTGATTTAGTCAAGAGGCAGTTGTGGGCTCTCCTCTGAGATCCATAACCTCACTAGCTTGTGTAGTTAGCAAGGTTTCCTACTTCAGGCATGGTTTTCCCATCTTGTTGAGTTGCCCTTAAGTCCAATTAGAGAGCTGTTGGTTACTGCCATTGTATGCCTGCCACTACTACACCCTTAGGAATATGGTACCATGGTCCTCCTTATGTAGTTCATAGGCACTATAGCTGGGTAGGACTGGTCATTGCTTTCCTCTCTTGGAAGCATGCATGGCACCTTCCAGTACCAGGAAAGGCAATCAGGAAGGCAACCAGGGGCAACAGAAATAGTCTATAATATCTTAGGAGTCTTTTGGACTCCCCTGACCAACAACTCAAAGTAGGGCTCTCTATGCTTGGAACTTATAAAAAGACTTTAGCTTTTAGGGATAGCATTGTCAGCCAAGGTGGGAAATTTCATTTAAACTATAAATGCATATATAATGTACTATATATAATCTTAAAAAAATTAGATAGTAATATGACTCCTATGACTTCTTTGGACATCCTTGTTGTTATTTTATTCTCCTTCTTTCTTCTCCTTCTTCTATATTGGTCTCCCTCCCTAATTAAAGGCCCCCTCATTTTCTCATTTCCCCCTCAAACCATTTGTACCCTCTCTGTTGCCCCTCCTATGTGCTGCTGCCATAGTCCCTTTTTATTTGCCTAATTTACGTGGTTACACTGAGTTATATACTCACACCTGAAGATGTAGAGTCAAGAACCACAGGTAAGAGAGGACATATGGCATTTGTCTTTCTGAGTTTGGATTATAGCACTCAACATGATCTTTTCTAGTTCTAGTTCATTTACCTGTAAAATTCATGATTTGATTTTCTTTACCAGTGAAGGATATTTCACAGTGTATATGTAGCATATCTTTATTATCTGTTCATCAGTTAGAGGACATTCAGGTTGTTTCCATTTCCTAGCTATTGTGAATAGAGCAGCAGTGAACATAGATGAGCAAGTATCTATGGAGTAGGACATCCAGTCCTTTGACCATATGCTAAGGAGCAGTATAGCTGTGTCATATAGTCGATTTGTTTTTGGCT
Source organism: Peromyscus californicus insignis (assembly GCF_007827085.1). Classification (NCBI taxonomy): domain Eukaryota; kingdom Metazoa; phylum Chordata; class Mammalia; order Rodentia; family Cricetidae; genus Peromyscus; species Peromyscus californicus. The sequence goes on along the minus strand of NW_026294536.1, from coordinate 1,495,059 downwards.
TTTTAAGTGTTCTCCACACTGATTTCAGAGGGGCTGGACCAGTTTGTAATCCTACCAACAGTGAATGAGGGTTTCCTGGTTTTTTGTCTTCTTGATTGTCACCATTCTGAACGGAGTACAATGAAATCTCAAAGTTGTTTTGATTTTCATTTCCCTAATTGCTTGGAATGATGATGAACATTTTTTGAGATAATTCTTAGCCCTTTTTATGTCTTTTGAGAACTCTGTGTTCAAATTCATAGCCCATGTTTTGAATGGGTCTATTGATCATGTCTGTCTTCTCAATGAACCCGATCTTAGATTCATTGATCCTTGGGTCTATTGATCATGTCTGTCTTCTCAATGAACCAGATCTTAGATTCATTGATCTTTGGTTCTTTGTATTGCTTTCTTTGTTCCTATTCCATTCATTTCTGATCTGATTTCTATTATATCTTGCCATCTACTGGATTTGGGTTTCCTTTGTTCTTCTTTTTCCAAATTTTTGAGTTGCAACATTAAGTCATTTATTTGTGCTCTTCTTGATTTTTTTAATGTGGGCATTTAAAGCTATAAATTACTATTGCAGGACTGCTTTTAATTAACCCAGAGGTTTTGTTGTATTGTGTTTTCATTCTCATTTAGTTCTGGAAATTTTTTGTTTCTTTCTTGATTTCCTCTTTGATCCATTCAGATTCAGTCATGAGTTGTTTAATCTCCATGAGTTTGTGTACTTACCAGGGATTTGTTTGCTGTTGATTTTAAGGTTTATTACATTATGGTCACATAGGATACACAGAGCAATTTCAATTGTTCTGAATTTAAGGTTTGTTTTGTGCTCCAGGATGTGGTCTATCATAGAGAAACTTCTGTGGGGTATTGAGTAGAACATATATTCTTGGGTGTTTGGGTGGACTCTCTAGATATCTGTTAAGTCCATTTGATATACAATCAATCCCATTTAATTCTGATGATTTACTGCTTAATTTTTGCTCAAATACCATATAAATTAGAGAAAGTGGGGTACTGAAATCATCTATTGTCTTAGATTTTCTATTGCTGTGAAGAGACACCATGACCACAGCAATACTTCGAAAGGGAAACATTTAATTGGGTGGCTTACAGTTTCAGAGGTTTAGTCCATTATCATCATGGTGGGACATGGCAGCATGCAGGCAGACATGGTGCTGGAGAAGGAGCTGAGAATTCTACATCTTAATCCAAAGGCAACAGGAAATTAATTGCAACCAGGTGTGGTTTGAGCATATATGAGACCTCAAAGCCCACCCCCACAGTGGCACACTTCCTCCAACAAAGCCATACCTACTCTAACAAAGCCATACCTCCTAATAATGCCATTCCCTATGAGCATATGCAGGCCAATTATATTCAAAATACCATACCTATTATAAGTGGGCTGATGTTAATCTGTGTCTTTCATTCCAGCAACACACTTTTTAATAAAACTGGCTGCCCCAGAGTTTGGTGCATATATGTTTAGGATAATAATATCCTCTTGATTATTTTTCCCTTGATTAGAATTAAATGCCCTTATCTTTTCTGAATAGTTTTAGTCTGTTTTGTCAGACTTCATATAGACTACTGTATTAGGATAACAACACATGCTTGTTTCCTTGTCTCATTTAATTGGAATCCTTTTTCCATCTCTTCTTATAGACAACAGACAGGTAGATTTTATTTCTTGATCCATTCAAAGCCTAAGCCTTTTGATTGGAGAACTGGGGCTATTAATATTTAAGTTTATCATTGAAAGGTGTGGTGATTGCAGTCATTGTGGTTTGTGGTTGTTGTTTGTTTACAGTATACTTTGTGTTTCAATAATTATAACTTCATCTGTTGTCCTTCTACAGTCTCTTGGCTCTCCTAAGTCCTCTCATTAGCCTGAAATATGCTTCCTGTATATTCTTGAGGTTTGGTCTGATGGGCATAATTGGGGTTGGTTGGTTGGTTTTGGCTATTTGTGTCATGCAGCGTTTTCCTTTCCCCTTCAAGTATGGCAAATAGTTTTCTTGGGTACAGTAGTCTACCTTGGCAGTCATGGTCTTTTAGAACTTGGAATGCATTGCTCCAGGCTCTTCTGACTTTCAAAGTTTCCACTGAGAAATCAGCTTAGTTTGGTGGGGTTTCCTGTGCATGTGACTTGGTTTCTCTCTTTCAGCTTTCACTATTCTTTCTTTGTATAGTTGGTGTTTTAGCTATGATATGCCATGGTTGATCTTGTCTATTTGTTGTTTTGTGTACTTTTTGTATCTGTATAGTTATGTCATTCACTAATTTCTGGAATTTTCTACTGTGATCTTGTTGAAAATCTGTTCTATACCGTTGACCTGGGATTTTTCCCTCATCTATGCCTATAGTTTGAAGGTTTGATCTTTAGATGATTCACCACATTTCCTGCACTTTTATTTCCTATGAGTTTTTTTTGTTTTGTTTTGTTTTTTTAAGTTTTCATTGTCTTTGTTTGTCTGGGCTACTTATTCTCCTTTATCTTCAAGTCCTGATACTCCATCTTCTGCTTGATTCATGACACTTTCCCTTGGGTTATTAAGGTTTTCAACTTCATCTTCATTTCAGTTTGATTTCTCTTCAATGCTTCTATCTCTTTCTTGAATCCAGTTTTCAAATCCTAGATTGACTTTATCATTTCCTTCAGCTTATGTTTGTGTTTTCTTGAGCATCACTCGGGCATTTACTGTGTTTAAGTTCATTCTTTTTTTAAGTTCATTGAACTGTTTCTTTGCTTCTTCTTTAAGCTCCTTGAATTCTTTGATGAAGTTTATGATTTTTATTTTAAATTTTGTGTCCTGGGGCTTGTGTAGATAATTTTCATTGGAGATCATTTCTACAGGACTGAAGATTTGAGGATAGGAAACACTGCCTTGATTGTTCATACTGTTTATATTTGTATCATAAGATCTAAGCATACAAACTTTTTTTTGTTAGTTCTGAGTCTATGGGCACAACACTCTGGGACAGAGAATAGGCTGTGGGAGCTGGGTTGGGCCTGAAGGTTAGATATAGCTTAGGTGGAATGAAGTTAGGTGGACATAGTGGGCTGGACTAGAATGCATCCTGTTCTTCTGGTCCAATCCTGCAGTTCAGGGGTAGATCTGGGGTATAGGGAGGATGTGAGTGGACTCACCTGACTAAACCCTGGCACAAGATATTGAGGACCTGGGTTGGCAGAGAGTATAGATATGGCACAAGAGAGGTCTGTAGGTTGTGGGCAGGTGTCAGGGTCCTGGGAAGAGCCTGGAAGTTGGGCATAAGCTGAGGTGATCAGACTAAGCCAGGAGTGGGATGTGGGACCCTGGCTACATCTGGGGATGGGGAGATGCACGGAAGGAAGGATCAGTGAGATTCACCAAACTAAAGCCTGGACTAAGATGTATAGATGTGGCTGGGCAGAGAGGTTAGATGTGGTGTAAGTGGGTCCATAGGTTCCCAAAGCTTTTTTCCCTTTGGTTGTTTTTATTTGTATTGGCTTTTAAATACAGAAGCACCATATTCTTACTCCAACCTTGTTTAGTAGTCTCTTATCTCAAAGTATGTTATTTATCATATTTAAATTGACTTCTGTTATTTTTGCTTTGTCCAAGTTCTTGTTTATTTAATTTATTTATTCAATAAATAAGTTATGCCTTGTGGTATGCTTTCCTAGCCTCCTCCTTCCCCACATGGATTTGGCTGTTTCTTTTGCCAGATTTTCTTTTAGTCTGAGAGTGTTTTTCTTCATGATATTAAATAGTTTCTTGCCTATTAAGAAAATGAGCTCTCACTGGGTGGTGGTGGCACATGCCTTTAATCCTCCAGAGGCAAAGGCAGAGGAAGATGGATCTCTGTGTGTTCAAGGTTAGCCTGGTCCATAGAGCAAGTTCCAGGAGAGCCAGGAATACACAAAGAAACTCTGTCTCAAACCTCCCCGCCACCAAAAAAAGAAATAAAATGAGCTCTCTGCCTTGCCATGGTAATTTTTTCCCATTGATTAACCAATTGTTTTGTTTAGACAGATGTATAGAAAAAACAATTACTATATAGTTAATTGTAGAGATTATTTCATTTTGGAAGTATTTGTAATACACAAACTTTCTGAAATACAAGATTGTATTTTATAAAATGTATGGTTCTCTCAAAATTTAATAGTCTATTTTTGCATTGATATCATTAGTCCATCTGGAATTAAATTCGGTGTAAAAATTAATTGAGGCAAATGTTCCACTTCATTTTTTTCCCAAATAGCTAGGCACATGTCTGAATATAATTTATTGAGAAATTCACTAGATTAAAATGTCATTGGTATCAATTAGGAATATATTTGCCTGAATATCTTAGAAACGTTAACAAAGTTATTGAATCAATGATTTTACACTGTATTTAAGCACAGTTTTTAAAATTTAGAAATTCCAAACTACATTTTGCAACATTAGGACCATCTCTGACTCTCATCTTCTGTGCCTAGTGCCTTTATGGTATCATCAACTCAGGTTGGATTAAAAAATGCTTCAGCCTTTCACATAAACTCCACATATTCAGTGAGAAATGAGTTGAGAAAGAAGGTAACAAAGAGGAGAAAGGAGGAGGAGTAGACAATGATGAGGAAGAAGAGAATGTAGTGGGAGAGAGTGATGAGGATGGGTGTACTGTCCTAAAGACACAATAAACAAATCTCTAACAGATGGGTACACACATTTTCTTGGTCAGATTGTGTGGTCATTTAAAAGAAAATGGACCCCAAAAGGAGTGGCACTATTGGGAGGTGTGGCCTTGTTGAAGTAGGTATGGCCTTGTTGGAGGAAGTGTGTCACTGTGGGGGCAAGCCTTGAGGCCTCTTTTGCTCAAGCTTTCCTCAGGGTGACGCTCCGATCACTTCCTGTTGCCTGCAAGAGGTAGGACTCTCAGCTACTTCTCCAGCACCAGGTCGGCCTGCCCACCACCTTGTTCCACCATGATGATAATGGACTGAACCTCTGAACTGTAGGTAGTCACCCCAACTAAATGTTTTCCTTATAGGAGGTGCCATGGTCATGGTGTCTCTTCACAGCAATAGAAACCCTAACTATGACAGACTGTTTCTTAGTTATTTGTTATATAAATCAAAGACCAGGCTTTGATTAGCAAAAAGAGAAATGAACAATGAATTTTGGAATATAGAGCTTTTGGTTGGGTAATAGAATGTTATGTGTACACCTGGTGGATGACCTTGTGTGCTTGACTGTTCGTGAATTACTTATGCAGGGTATCCTATAAAACTGTTGAGGCATCCAGGAATTGATCATTTAAGGTAAATTAACAAGTAATACAACAACTATTGAATCTCTGGAAGACAAAAGTCTGAACAGCAATTCAGGAATAAAAAAGTACATATTGTCTCAACAGTAAGTTTCACTTCTGTCATGGGAATCTAAACAGTGAAGTCTTTTTGACTTCAGAAGAAAGACCATTTTATATGCAGCCATTTAAGTCCCACCTTTTCAATCTCATCCATCTCCCTAGGATCCAAATTACAATGTATCAAGAAACTAGTAATGGGAATGATATCATATCACAGACACTTTGGGATCTAGTGTACATTGCACCAATTAGGACAAATCTAAGCTCAACTCTTTCCTACAATATTTCTGACAAGTGTTTGCTTGACTTATGCTTGAAAACACCCACCCATAGGGAGCTCACTATTCCTCGTGACAACCTCTTCCATTCCTACACAGCCCTAATCAACTGCTGAGCCGTTCTTAGAATGAGGTTAATGTCCATCTGCTTGGATTCATTTGTTCTTTTCCTCTAAGTCCTGTAGACCGTGCCCCATCCCTCTTCCACAGAAGGACTAGCCATCAGCTTTTGAACAGTGTTATCAACGACAATACTCTCTGTGCCAAGTCATTTTCCAGCCTTCTCATCATTTTGAAATGATGCGGTCTCATATTCTGGTGATATGTGGAACACCTTTGAAGGCACTTCATCCTGTTCATGCCCCTCTTAAAATATGGCAACATATGAGAAATGAGTGCCAGGTGGTGGGGGAAATATGTGAAAAATAAGGTTCCTGGGTTCCATATAGGAGTCATTGTTGTGTGGCCATGTCTCCTTCCTGGTCCTCTCCTAAGCCTTTTTGGCAAAAAGCAAGACTGTTGGCCTTTATAAGGCCTTGGGGGAAACTATGCATTCGATTCTCTAACCTTCTTTAATTCTGTAGAAATTATTATCAGTTCTTTGAAACTTCATGCAACATGTTTTAGCCACACTTCCCCAACTCCCCTCAGATCCAATCCCCTTCCCTATCCACGCCCTCCTTTTCTTTAAACCTGAGTTCCAGCTGTGCTGCTTAGATAGTTTTAGAATGTGTAGCCTTCTGCTAGAGTGGAGTCAATCTCCAAGGGCTAGAGCTTTACCAAACACATGTCCCCATCCACGACCCGTAACAGTTACAACGTGCCAAAGTCTAGGCATGAAATTGGACAGATAAAACTGAGTGCCTACCCCCTCATTCAGGAGTCAAAGAGGAATCATAAACTAAGACACTTTTCCATGATCCTGAACATCAAATACTACAGATGAAACCACTTTCCCACACCTTATCTTAGTCACCAGGAGAAGGTGTCACCAGAGAAGGTCTCTCAGTTCTCTGGATTTTGTTTTTAATCTGCAAGCTCTGTCAGTAAGAATTCTTATTCTTTTTCATTTCTGCTCATTCCTGGTTCTCTGCCCTCATTCAGAGCACACGGATGCAAGTGGCCTGCCACGTGCCTTTCCTTTCTCTCTCTCTCTCTCTCTCTCTCTCTCTCTCTCTCTCTCTCTCTCTCTCTCTCTCTCTCTCTCTCAGGAAATGTGATTAAAGAACTTGGAGTGGGATGTTTTATGCACAAATATTCAGACAGTCTCTTAGCAGTAAATGGCTGTCGCTTCTATTATCTGTCTGGCTCTGAGTTCTATTATCTGTTGTGAATTGGTGCAGGGCTCTGTAAAACCGTTTTTTCGGCAGCCTCATTACTCCCTTCCACACATTCGGCTCCATCTGAGAGTACTGCTGCTGTGATTGCTGGGTAATGTTTGTCATTAGACAGGGCACATAAAGGAACCAAGCTATGACTAATTCACTTGATGGCTGTGTGCCCCGTGTCACGCTCATTAACACATTGCCACTCTGTTATTAAAAAGAATCACAGAGCAGACCTCACACTCGTGTTACAGGCTGCCTTCTTTTTCTGAGGCGCATTCTTATTGTTGACTTGCTCCAAGCACCCTCACCTTCTACCCTAGCCCTCTTCCTCCCGATTATACTCAGCCAGTCTTACATTTGGTACACGTTTTACTAAAAGCTTCTGCTGAGAAACCTTTAGATTTTTCTCCAAATGGAGCCCAGTGCTCCATGAGGAGTCAAACAACTCATTTTTGTTTTCATCTGAAGAGTCATCCAGAGCTGCTCCTAGCAGAACTTCCAAGAGCAAGATATTTGCAGACTATGTTAAATATACCCAGCCCTTTTGAAGCCATTGTTCCACTTGAGAATCATAGAAAACCGTGGTGGACAGACAACAAGTGCTACACAACTATTCACTTCAGCACTAACTTTTCCACCAAGAGACATACTACAGAAAAATGCAAAGAGCTTACCTACAAGATTGAACAAAACATATTTGAGATTCTCAAGCTGAGTGAGAGCAATGTAATAAAGAAAAGTGAGAGGCGTTTTCCTTCAGAGATTTTATAATTAGTGCATTAATCTTTACCTCCAATTAAATCCAACTCAATAGTCCAAAGTTCCAAAGCTTGGAGCCCTTATAATGACTAATTATCATGTAAATATGTATGACAAGTATGTTTGTGCCGTAGTACACATGTGGAGGTCAGAGGACAACCTTGTGTAGCTGTTGGTTCTCTCCTTCTGTCTTTACATGAGTTTCAAGAACTGAATTCCAATAGACAGGCTTGCACAGCAGACATCTTTTTTTCCTTCTGAGTCACCCTGCTGGCCCCTGTGATGACCACTTCTATTGCATCCCAGTACCCTAGACATACTTTGTCTCTCAACTCTTGAGGGATTCCACGAATGAACTTCATGGAGGTGGACGCGGCTTTGTGAATTCATTTTTACGAGACATGCTGGAAGCATTTTGCTGCGGATGCATGAATCTCTAGTTTGACTCATTCCTTGCCATACAGATAGCATGAGTCTATCTGGAGTGACCAGAAGATCTGTGCAACCTAAGACACTGAATCAGCATTGCCCTGGGAAAAGATCTAGACTTCTAAAATTAGAATAGATTCTAGATAACATTTTATCATAAAAAATTACTGAGATATTGTAAGATTTTTTAAATCACACCACAACCTGAACTACCCAGATTAATCTAGTCATTGTTTGCTCTACATACATGACAAGTTTGAAGTATTTTTAGAAATGAAAAATAGATGTACCCAGGCAACATAAAAGAAAATATATTGAACTTCCAGTCAAAAGTTCAGAAATTCTCAAAGACATGAATTCTTCTGTGTGCCAGGTAATGTTTGGAAATGGCATTTTATTGCACAAGGAAAGCCATTTGGTCTTAAAGGCCAGTAGAATTTGAAATATAATATATTCCTTGATTATCAAACTGTGTGTATCCTGGTTCAGAAATATGCCCATTCAGAACTATGCCTCTTGCTAATTTATGCAAAAATGCTTGATGAGCAAGCTCAATCTATTAATTCAAATGTCACCATTTTTCTATGATCTATGAAACAGCATTTAACTTCTCTAAAGTTTTTTTTATTCATGCATAAAACCTGAGCAAAGATGATTATCATACCTGCTGTTAAGAGGTCTGTATTTTTTAAAGATATATTATAACACATCTATATAATTTGCAACATCAATAGTTCTCAGTCATGAAGAATCAACCTAAAAAATTGGTGTGGTGGTACACACCTTGAATTCCAGCACTGAGGATCTTGAGACAGGAGAATCAAGAGTTTTAAGCCAGTCAGAGCTACAGAATATGATTCTGTCTGTGAAAGAAAGATCAGTGTTGACAGTTGAAAGACACTACCAAGAAATATGTATGTCATTTGTGAGTAGTACAAATGATCTTGTTTCAAAATAAGTAGTTTGAAAAGACTCCCAAAGTTCAGTTACAATGTGCACATTAGCTATATACAAATAATTTATATTCTCAAATGACAAGAAAATTGATTTGAATTAGTTCCATGAAAGAGAAACAGAGACAGAGTCTCAGAGGCTAAAACTCTTGAATGGGAACAGGCTTGCACAAAGAAATGAGAACTGAGTAGGCAAGTTCTCAGATGAAGGATGGAGCTGGACTTGCATCAGGAACTTGAGCCTTTCTCTTTCTTTCCCTATCTTTTTTTTTTCTAATTTTTCTCTCTGCATTTCACCTTGCCATCCTCTTACTTCTATACAATAGCTACAAAGTGTTCCTGAGTTTTTTCACCAGGAACAAAAGACTGGGTATCTTTTTCACATTTCTAGGAACTGTGAAATGATTTCAGAACGGACAGTCAATGCTGGGGTTTTTGACATGTCCCCATAGGCTCATGTCCTTTAACACTAGATCCCAAGCTGATGGTGTTGTTCTGTGGAAGGTTACGGAACCTCAGGAGGTAGAACTTCTATGGAGGAAGTGGACCACTGAGGGTAGGCCTTTCAGCCTGCCCCACTTCCTGCTCTCACCAGTGGGACAAGCTGACCTCTCCTTCTGCTGCCACACCTTCCCCAGCATGGTAATGATCTGCTGGAAGTCGGTCAGAATAAGCCCTTCATCCCTTAAATTGCTTCTTCTTGGGTATTTGATCACAGCAATGAGAAAAGTAATGAGTATCGTGACAGTCTAGATTTCCCCCAAAGTGGGGTTGGGGATAGAACCCCAATACAACCTAAATAAGATGCTAACCATAGAACAAGCCATGGCCGGGGATGACTTGGGAGATGATGGTTTCCCCACTTAATAACCAGTCAGATGGAATGAGAAAAGAAAGCACTTCCTTCAGGAAAGAAAGGTATGCGTCATAGACCAGGCGGGCGTCCTCTTTAAACGAGACCCTCTGGTAAATCTATCTGGAAAATCAGGCAGAAAAGTGAACTCAGCCACCTGGGAAGAATCCAGACGCCATCTCTCTCCAACAAGGGTCTTGTGATCTAAGTCCTCAGTGCATTTCTAGTTATTTGAGTAACTTTCCAGAAAGACAGATTGCCTGGGCAAGACAGATATTTTCCTGCCCATTATCTCTCAAAGGGCCCCACTCATTAGAGGGTAAACAAGTATACACTAGGCACCTTCTAACTAGATGTCTAAGAATCCCCTTTGCTGTACATTTCTAGATTAGAATCTCCCAGTAATAACTCATGTGAGGAGTCAATGAGATGGCTGAGCAGGTAAAGACACTTGTAGCTGGCATGGAGGACCTGAGTTCAATCTCCCAGACCCTAAATGGTAGAAAAAGAGAAGCAACTTGGACCACAAGGTATCCTCCAAGTTTTCTTCTGTTTTACACACACACACACACACACACACACACACACACACACACACACACACAATGTACACTAGCTAGATAGATTATAGATGGATGATAAATAGATGATAGAAAGATAGATAGATGATAGATAATAAGTAGAGAGATGATAGATAGATTAGATAGATAGATAGATAGATAGATAGATAGATAGATAGATAGAGATAGACAGAGATAGATAGAGTTAGATAGAGAGAGAGAGAGAGAGAGATAAATAGATAGATAGATAGATAGATAGATAGATAGATAGATAGATAGATAGATAGATAGATAGATAAAGTGTAAAAAATAAGAACTCCAGTGAGATTTTTGGGAGGCAGAAGTAATTTGTAAAGTCAATGCAACTACATAGGGATCAGAGGTTGACCACATAGCAAACCAAGAGAGCAAGTTGAGACTTTTTTCCTGAGGCTCAGAAATTGCAGCAATTTCCTGGTGAATTGTATACTCATTATCAAGTATTTTAGCACTATTGTATTATTTTGAATGCACCCTCTCTGATCTTCATTGGCTATCTTATACTTATAATTGAATTTTAGTGCTCTTGTATTACTTAAAACAGCTCTATTTCCTGTTCTAAGGAATACTTGCACAGTGGAGACCTAGGTGGTGATCTGTAGAGATTCTAGGTTGATTGACTATAGAGCACCTTCAAAGAGCAAGAATCAGGATGAAGTGGACAGAGAGAAACAAAGAAAGGGAAAGATTAACATTAAATCAGGGTATTGGCTTTCTTATGAAATAATACAATAAATCCCAGCATCCTCCACTAGAAGAAAATTTTCCTTATAAGATGGAATTTTTTTTGCTATAAAAGATATGTGAAAATTCAATGATTTGAACAGGGTCTGAACGGCTAAATAATATTATCAAAGCTATCTTTCCAGTTTTGATAATTGAACCTTGCTTATATCAAAAGACAATTCTTGTTTTTAGAGTGTCCACATCAAAGTTAAGATTTGCAACTTAGTCTCAGATAATTAAAAGAGATTGGAACTTAAGAGAGGGAGAAGGGATGGAACAAGGGAGGGAAGGAAGAAAGAAAGGAGGGAGGGAAAGACAAAGATAAAGGAAGGATACAACTTTCACTTCCAGGAAGATGCTATCAATGCTCCCCTTTTCACCTTGCTGAGTAAAACCCCAGGACATTGTGCATAAAACAAACAACACCTGTGGAAGGTCAAGAAAGGCAGATGCTCTAGAGTCTCAGAGACAGTGCAGTGGTGATTTCTTTAAGGTTCTATTACCTTCATATTGTTCAGCCATATTGTGTAGAAGGTGGAAGTCCAGAAACGTAAGTGGACAAAAGTGAAAAATGTATATATACAGACCTATTAAACCCAGAGTCTGGATAGTAGAAGACAGGACACTTTCAATACTAGCTATTCTAATCTAACCACCTACATGTTACATAAAACAACCCGTTCCTCTTTCCACCCTCAGCTGGCTATAATGAGGTACTTCATGCCCCCTGCAAAATCAGTATCTGACAAGGCCAACTCAGGGCTAGAATTTTAATGCCTCCATGGCTCTACAGTACCTTCCACAACTTCAGTTTCAAACATTCATGGAAGGCTGGGCCTCCATACCTACTCAGTAGACATGCTGGACTGCTCTTATTCTGTTCTGGGGTCAAATAACAAAAGGTCTACTAGAGAGAACTATCATCACTGCCCATGGTGCTGAGAACATTATCATCATCATCATCATCATCATTGGCCAGTGGGGCAACTAAAATCAATAACAGGCACTCTTGCCTCACCCAGCCAAGCAGGTAGCATCAGAGAGTATAGGTGGAGTTTTTCATCAGGATTGTTAGCTCCCAAATAACCACACAGAGACTTCTAATTGATTATGAATGCTTAGCCAATAGCTCAGGCTTGTTACTAACTAGCTCTTACATTTTAAATTAACCCATATTTCTTATCTGTGCTCTGTCACATGGCAGTACCTTTTTTCAACACAGCAAGTTCATCTTGCTTCTCTCTGTGTCTCCTCATGACACCTGAGACTCCTCGCTTCTTCTTCTTTGCACTCTCTTTTTGTCTGCAAGTTCCACCTAACCTCTACCTGTCCAGCTATTGGCCAGTCAGCTCTCTTACTAACCAATGAGCGTAATACATATTTACAGTGTACAAAGATTACTACACAGCATTTCCCCCTTTTGTCTAATTAAAAAGGAAGGTTTTAACTTTAACATAGAAAAGTATATAAAAACAGATGTCAAGTAAGGATTATAATTACAATATCCAATCTATTTATATTTGGTAAATTTATAGAAAATGCTATCTTATCTTTGTGACTCTAAAGTTTTATACCTAATTTACCTTTTAATTATAACTAAGGAATACGTTAAGTCTAATTATTTAACTCCATCAAAGACTCCAGAAGGGTATAATGTTACCTAACAACAGGTACATTTGTCTGCCGGGACAGTCACCCAAAATTTTTCTGTAACATTGGGGCATCCAATTTTGGTCTACAGGCCTAGTATATCTGACAGACTTTTCTGAGAAGCAAGGAATTTTGAAGAACTGTCCTACTTTCTCTTGGCAAAGTTTGGCAGTCACTTTCTTTTGCATCCTGCTGGTCCAGTTTGGATAGTATGCTGTCAGGAATTGAGGCAAGGGCAGTTTTTGCCCAAATGGCTAGTTTTTGCCATAAAGAAAGCAAACTCCATATGGAGGTTCTTCAATGCCCATCATCTTCTTTTGAAGTAAATTGGTGTTGTCAGGAGCAGTCATGTCTCACTGTCATGAAAAGCCTTAGGTTATTAAACATATTAAATGCCATATTCTGTAGGTCTTTGAAGTGTTTGAAGACCATCTATCTATCTAAATATATCTATTTAACCTTGAAAATATACCTAATATGACTACAAGTTTGATTACTATAGATGACTATTAATCTGTATTTCTTATTTATATATTACATTTTTAAATGAGATGCATAAATACAATACCCCAAACAAGAGTAGAAACATACATTCAATAAAACCAAATGAACTTTAAAATTTATTTATTTTTATTTTATGTCCATTGGTATTGTGCCATGGGTGTCAGGTCTCCTGGAACTGGAATTACAGATGGATGTGAGCTGCCATGTGGGTGCTGGGAAATGAACCTGGGTCCTCTGGAAGAGCAGTCACTGATCTTAACCACTGAGCCATCTCTCCAGCCGCCCCCCATCACCAAATTAACTTTAAACTCATATCGATAAACTTAAATCCATCTCAATGTAAAATATTTTGAGATTAATAGTTTTTTGGGATTAAAGTATATTCAATAATAATATACCCCTTTATCTCATCATTTCTATACTACATCCCCCTTTTTTCTTTGAGAAAGAGATCTTTGAATTTAATTCTTTTGTTTAGTTTTTTTTCTGACTATGACCAATAACAACTTGTAACGAACCCACCCATACCCCATCTCTTGGGAATATGGGTGTCATTTTCTAGACTACTTCTTGTTGTCTGTAGGTGCTGGTATCTTTGGGGGAAACTTGAGAAAATCAGGATAATTGTTCAGTCTTGGCTAGAGTAGTCTGTGAGGCTGGACCATTTCAGCCAGCAGTCTTGAAGCTGTTTTAGATGCAGAACTCTGAAGAGACTGTAACAGAGGCATTTTGAGATGCTGGATTATGTGGGCCATCTGTTTTCATTGGTATCTGGTCCCCTAGTTGTGAAAATACATAAACTTTGGAAGGTAACATACATATTTGTATTAATACAAGTATAGACTGTATGTTATACACAAGTCAGCCAAGGATAATTTTTGTTTTATGTTTGAGCAGGTAAAATATATGCTACAAAGTTTTGTAGTTTTTCAAGGTTTATTTCTTCATGTCTATAGCCAGGATTTTCAGGGGGTCTTCCCCGATCCAACCTGATCCATATCAACCTGGTATGAATCCATAGCTTCTCATTTCCTGTGGAAATAAAAGCATAACCCCTTCCCCAAAACAATACACCTTTTGATTCCCATTTTGAAGTTAAGATATTTTTAAAATATAGGCTGGTTTAATCTAGTAGTGTTCATAATCCAATGTCTCTTAGAAGCTCTTTCATAAAAATCAAAAACTTTAAAGGCAACACAAAATCATACAGGATCCAGACTCTCTGTGTTTTTCTCATCTTTATGTGACTTATTATATTTTTATTACTTTACTCTTTTTAAGAATTTTATTACTTTTAAACTATTTTTTAACCTATGACTGTATAACCTTTCTCTTTTCTCCTGAGCCTATATATGTTTTTAAACACACTGTAACCCATTTAGAGGTTTCTTTTTTCTGGATCTGTCTTTACTATGTATCTGCAGTCTTTTTTGTCTACATGAGCCAAAGTTAAACCACTGTACAACTTAGCTCATAGCATGCTGGCAGCTGGCTCCTGCCCTCTCAGTTCCCTGAGAGTTAAGCTTCATGGCAGAGATAACAGGGAGCTACATTTACTGGCCCAACTCTGGAGAGTTTTTGGGTCTATGCTGCCATTGAGTAGTATGTTACCCATTGCTCACAAAACCCCTTTAAGTGTTCAGTAGCAGGGTCTCTTAAAAGAGCCACGCCCGTGCTTGCCACTATGGCGAGCCAGGAAGCCACCTCTTAAAGTAGTCATGCCTGTGTTTACCACTAGCACTGAGCCTATCTGAGAAAAGGTAGCTACCAAGAAGCTGCATTTGACCCCATTTTTGTGTGTTTAGAAACTTTTTTAAAGTTTTCTCAGGTTTTATGTGGAGTTGCCCAGTGGTGGGTCCCTTTTGTAGGAAGACTTCTCTGCCCCACCAGTCAGTTCCCAAATAACCACACAGAGACTTATTATTAATTATAAGTGCTCAGCCAATAACTCAAGCTTGTTACTAACTAGTTCTCACATTTCAAATTAACCCATATTTCTTATCTACGCTCTCTCACATGGTGGTACCTTTTTTCAACACAGCAAGTTCATCTTGCTTCTCTCCCTGTCTCATCCTGACTCCTGAGACTCCTCCCTCTTCTTCATGCTCCCTTTTTGTCTGCAAGTCCCATCTAACCTCTACCCCCCCCCCCAAGCAATTGGCCAGTCAGCTCTTTTATTAACCAATGAGAGTAATACACATTTACAGTGTACAAGGATTGTTCCACAGCAAGAGAGTCCCACAGAGGAACTGGGCTTCTCATATCAACTTAGCCAGAAATAAGAACCCACCCACCCTCTTGTGTTTTGGTGGAAGTCAACTGGTAGCGAAGCAGCAGCTCTCATTTTCCCACCAAAATGTCTCAAAAAGAAGCTGGAATTAATTTCAGATACAGCTTCTCTTGCTGAACACCCTAGGTATCTCAAACTCGGTGATGAAGATGCTCCTGCCACGTACCAAGAAATCTTAAACTGAATGGAAGAAAGAGAATGGATAAGTGTCCTCACCAATGTGGACGGGATGTTAGAATAATCTGACAGTTCTGTAAAGCAGCCGTCATGAAAGGGCTTCAGCGAACAATTCCAAACATTGCCTCACAGGCAAATGAGAAAAGGAATGAACTCCCACCAAGAAATATAAAACCAATGCAAAAGTTTATAAAATTAAAGCCACAAACCACTGGAAGCCAGGAAGGAGCAACAATGCCATATCCACATGAGAGGGAAACATTCCAAGGGTAGTGGACTGTTCATCAGAAATCAGAGACCAGAAGAAAATGACAGTTTTCAGATGCTTACAGAAAATTGCCAACCTCAAATCCAATATTCAATGAAAAATATCTTACAGAATGATGCAGGAAAATAATTAAGAAACCCTATGGCAGAATGGCTAAGGGAGTCACTAAGGAAATAATCTTCAAACATTTGAAAAGAAGAAAGGGCATAAGTGTAAAACACTATACCTACATTTCTTTTCCAAGTACTCACGCTATGTTTGCTGATAAAATATAAAATGTTACAGCAGTGTCTGATGTGAACCCAAATGAATGTAGAGTAAATATTTTTTAAAATTATAACACAAATGGTAACAGTTAACAAATGTTAATGAAACTATACTATAAATTATATATTATTATATATTAATATTACAACTATACTATAGCTTATATTCCTCATTTTAGCTGGCAAAGTAATGGTACCAGTACACAGCAACAAGTTACACATATATGATATGCAACTTATAAAAACTGTATAGGGTCTAAAGGAAAGTCAAAACAGAATTCAATACAATTTAAGAACTCCATAGAATGGTAGGAATATAAAAATAATAATAATAATAATAACAATAATAGAATCAACTAAAAACTAAAATCACAGACTTAATTCTGAGAGGTTATTATGTTAAATATGGATGACCTAAATATATCAATTTTAAAAACTGAATCTCAACAGACAAAATTAAAAAAAATAACCATTCTCCCTGATTCCAAGACTTAGATTTTATGTTTACAGCAATTAAGACAATCTGATGTTAGCAAAGAATTAGGCACATAACAGTGAGTTAGCTAACTACAGAAACCATAAAAGACTCACAAATATACATAGGTGAGTTCTGAACAAAAATGCTAGCGCCCTCAATAGAGGAAAGGTAGTCTTTTCAAACAAGGGTTGGAATAGTTGGATATCCATAGAAAGTGAGCCATGACCTAATCTTCACACCCTGTGTAAAAATTAACTCTAAATGGATCAGGGACTTGAGGTAAACCTCAAAATTATAAAACACATCCAAATTGTCATTAATAAGCCTTGAGTATCTTTGGACAGGGATCAGTTTTTAGAATTGACATTTTCAACATTCTTTTTTTAATATTTTTATTTATTCTTTTAACAATTTCAAATGAGTATGAATTTGTATCATATTTATCCCCTGTAGCATGAATCTTAAAGAGTCTTATTAATAAAATCAAACCTGAGCCAGGGATTGGGGTGAACACTGGAAGATCAGAGAGACAGAACAAGCCACAGCTAACCTCACCTGGCCAACTTCTCAGCTGGTCTTGTTCCTCAGACTGGAAGCCTCTGTGTCCTCATATCCAAATGGCTCTCAGCTGAACTGTGCTGCTAGAAGCCTGAAAGCTTAACCAGCCAAATGCTTAACCAGTCAAATGCTGCTGGTTTCAGGTCCTGACGCCTTATATACCTTTCTGCTTTCTACCATCACTCCCTGGGATTAAAGGCTCACTTTCTGGAATTAAAGGTGTGAGTCAACCATGCTTGGCTGTATCCTTGAACAGATGGATTTCTGCCTCTGGAATGCTAGGATTAAAGGCATGTGCTACCACTGCTTAACCTCTATGTTTAATATTATGGCTGTTCTGTCTCTGACCCCAGATAAGTTTATTAGAGTGCACAGTATTTGGGGGAATACAATACCACCACAATCCCCTATTATCATCTCTTTTATTTGGGGGGATTGGGGAGTTGGTTTGTTTGAAAAAGGGTGTCACATGGGCCAGGGTTGTTCAAAACTCACTCCATAGGCAAAGGCAACCTTGAAATTCCAGTGTGTCTTCACCTCCCAAGTCTGGGGTTCAGACATGCACCACTATACTCAGTTTATGCAGTGATGGAGACTGAGCCAAGGCTCCATGAGTGTGGGCAAGCACTTTGTTGGCTGGACCACATTCCAGACCCTAAACCCTCTCTTAGCCCCTCCCACTCATACTAAAACCTTTCATCTTCCCATCAAGTCCACCATCTGCTTTCCGGTATTTTGTGTGTGTGTGTGTGTGTGTGTGTGTGTGTGTGTGTGTGTGTGTGTGTGTGTGTGTGTGTGTGTGACCCAGTGGATTTCATTAGGGTTGTTTGTATGAGCATGAGTGTAGACTTATTTCCTAGAGTATAGACAATATATCAGTGGCTACATCACTGATAAGATGATTCCCACTCCTCCCGGGTTCAGTAACTACCAATAGCCCCTCAAGGAGAGCTAAGACTTCATGAGCTCCCTCTACACCCCTGATGGAACATTTACAGGCCCCATTTTGTAAAGGTCTCATACAAGAAACCACAGTTCCTGGGAGTCCATGAGTGTAACAGCCTCGCCGTGTCCAGAATAGTATTTCATACTCCTCATTCCCTTCCTCTGGTTCTTCCATTGTTTCTGCTTCCTCTCCCATAATGTTTCCTGAGCCTCGCAGAGGGTGATGAGGATGTCCTGTTTAGGGCTAAGCACTCAGGGCTCATGTACTCTCAGCACTTGGATGAGTTATGAATTTCTGGACTCATTATAAACCACTTCAAATAGAGGCTTCTTTGACCAAGGCTGAGAACAGCACTAGTCTACGGGTATGAACATAAATACTTAGAAGTCAATTTGACAACATGTTCACATAGCAAAAACCACTACATTTCTCCCCATGATCCCTATGACCTTCCCAGCCATCGGTTTACAGGTTTACAGTACTAGGCATGAATTCCCCGCTGTGGAGCAGGCTCAAATCTGATCAGAAAATGGTTAGTTCCTCCCATGATGTCATGTCACTAATGCATCATAAAGCTCATCCTGCCTGGCAAGTTGCTATTGCAGCACGCAGGGTCTACAGCGGGGGTAGACTGCTGATGGATTTTGTCACCACAGGCTTACAGAGCATCTTCTAACACCCTGAAATCCATGCAGCAGGATGGATGCTTTCAGATCAGTTTCAACTTCATATCTCTGTGTTCTGCATGCTATCTTTGGCAAGAGGATCCTACCATCTATTTATGATTGGCAACAACAAAAAACAAAACATGACAATATCTTTCATTCTTTCAGTGGCCTCTGGAATTCCTCGACAACATCTCCCAGGGAAATACCCACATCTAGCCTTGGAATTTTCATGTAATATTCAATGGCTTCTGAAAGCAGCATTGTCTACCCATGCATGGTCCCTCCATTTAAACCCTTCTTTTTAAATTGTATTTTAATTAGTGTACAATATAATAGATTTCCCTATGCCTTTATCACATATCTTTAATTTTGGTTAACTCCCTCATCACTTCCCACCGTACCCTTCCTCACTAAAACTTTTTCCCAGGATTTCTCCCCCTCCACTTTTACGTCACATATATTCTCTACCCACCCTCCTTCCAGACTCCCCCACCACCATCATGGCCTCTGTAGACATTCTAAGTTTAACACACTAGTTTAAAAACTCAAAGCTAGAATCTTATATGAGAAATAATGGCATTTTGTCCTGCTGGGCCTCATTCAGTATCCTATTTTCCAGTTCTCTCCATTTTCCTGAAGTTCTCATAGGTACAGATAAATAGGATAGGATTTCATTGCAAGTACGGAGTGGAAATGATGAAAGTGGAAGCAGATATGCAGTCTCTCTGTTGTGGGATAAAGAGTCCTTAGAATGCATGTCCAGGAATACAGCGAGGGCACACGGTAGTTATGTTTTTAGCTTTCGGAGAAATTTTCACACTCCTTTCCATCGTGGCTTCGGGAATTTATATTTACCAAACTGTAAATAAGAAGCCATCTTTTCCTCCATTTTAGTCAACGCTTCTTGTCATTTGTTTCCTTGATGACGGCCATTCTGACTGGGGTGAGATGGACTCTCAAAGTAATTTCAGTTTACACTTCCCTGGTGGCTAAGAACACTTTAAAAATACCAAATGGCCAGCCCTGAGAGCATACACACAGGTATCGTTATACAGACTGAGCAGGTCACATTTAGGAATATATATGTGAGTGAATCTGTGTGTGTGTGTGTGTGTGTGTGTGTGTGTGTGTGTGTGTGTGTGTGTGTGTGTGTGTGTAAAACAACAATTAATGAAAAAAGAGGCCATAAATTTGAGAGAGCAAGGAAGGATGTATGGGAGGGTTTGGTGGGATGAAAGGGAAGGAGAAAATGATGTAATTATATGCTTAAAAAATAAAAGAAGTATAAATATAAATATTTATTAGTATTTTTTCTTTTGAGAGCTCTTTGTTCAGCTACATAGCTTATTATTTGATTGAGTTGTTTTCTTAAAGTTAATGTTTTTTTAATTCTTTGTATAGTCCAGATATTAATCCTCTATCAAATGTACATCTGCACAATAGTTTCTCCTACTCCATATGCTTCCTCTTTATTCCATTTACAGTTTCCTTTGTTGTACAGACACTTTTTTTAATTTTATGAAGCCCATTTGTCAATTGTTGGTCTCATTTCCTGAGCAATTGAAGTCTATGAAATCAGCTACTGCTAATGCCTAGATCTTGAAGTACACTCCTGTTTTCCCCTCTAACTGCTTCTGAGCTTCAAGTTTCACATCAAGGTCCTTGGCCCATTTGGAGCTAAGTTTTGTGCAGGGTGGAAGATAAGGATCTACTTTTGTTCTTATATCCGTTATCATCATTTTGACCAGAACCATCGACTGAAGGTACTTTTTTCCAACCTTGTTTGGTGTTTGTTTTGCAAAACGTAGGTGGCTGTAGCTGCATGCATTTATATCCCAGTCATCCATTCTATTGCATTAGTCTATATCTCTGCAAAATGTTGTTTTCATTTCTATGGCATTGAAGAGTAACTTGAGATCAGCTGTAGTGATATCTCCAGTATTATTCTTCTTCCTCAAGATTGTTTTAGCTGTCCAAGATCTTTTGTGCTTCCATATGAATTTATGGGTTTTTCTTCTGTTCCTGTGAAGAAGAGCATTGGAATTTTTATTTGGACTTCATTGAATCCATAAGTTGCTTTTGGTAGAATGTCATATTCAAAATATTAAATCTTCCAGACTAGAATCGTGGGAGGTCTTTCTGTCTTCTGCTGTCGTCATCAATTTCTTTCTCCAGTGTTTTTAATTTTTCATTAGAGAAGTTATTCACATCTTTGATTAAGTTCCTTCCCCAATATATTTGTTAGGCTTTTGTAAATGGAATTTGTTTCCTGATTTCTTTTGCCGGTGTGTTTGCTCATGGTATACAGAAAAACTACTGCCTTTTGTATGCTAATTTTGTACCCAGCAATGTGTTCGAGTTCTAAGAGTTTGCTGGTGGACTCCTTAGGATTTACTGTGCACAGAATCATATTATCTGCAAATAAGGAACTTTGAGTTTCCTTTTATTTCCTTCTCATCTAATTGCTCCACCTAGGACTTTAAGAATATAGATAGCAAGAATGGAGAAAGTGCTCACCTGTGCATCAGACCTTATTTCAGCAGGAATGCTTTGACTTTTTCCCCATATAACGTAATATTGGCTGGAAGTTTTGTAATCTTTCTTATGTTCCTTCTTTCCCAAATTTCTTCAAACTTTTTATCATGAATGGATGTGGATTTTATTGAAAAGCTTTTCTATATTTATGGAAGTGACAATGTAATTTCTGTCTTTGGGTCCATTTATATAATTTACATAACATTTATTGATATGCATATATTGAACCATCCTCAAATCTCTAGAATAAAGCCAAGTTGATCAAATTAGACAATCTCTTCAGTGTGATCTTGAATTTAGTTTGAAAGTATTTTATTGAGAATCTTTACATCTATGTTCATAAGGAAGATTGGTCTTTGATTTTCTTTTTATGTTAGTTATTTATGTGGTTTTGGTATCAGGATAATACCAGCTTCATAAAAAGAGTTTGGTAGCATGTCCTGCTTTGTGAGATACTTGTGGGATACTTTGTGGGTTTCTTAGGGAAGCATCAGTGCTAATTCTTCTTTTGAAGGTCTGGGAAAATTCACCAATGAATGCATCTAGACCTGGACATTTTAGCCGAGAGAGGGTTAATTACTGCTTTACTCTTACTGCTTGTCATATACCTGTTTAAATTGTTTGTACCATCTTGCTAAGTTTTGGTAGGTTATATGCATCTAAAAGCTACCCATTTCTTTTAGACTTTCCTATTTAGTGGAATATATGGTTTAAAGGTATGACCTAATGATTTTCTAAACCTTATTGGGCAGCTGTCATAACAGCTCCCTCTCATCTCTAATTTTATTTACTTGAATTCTTTTCTTCCTTCTTTCTGATTCCTTTGCCAATCTTGTTCATCTTTTCAAAGAAATGACTCTGTTTTATTGATTCTTTGCATTGTTTTGTCTTTTTTCCATTTCATTTATTTCTGACAGGATCCTAGTGATTTCTTCTGGTCCACTGATTTGGACCTTTACTTGTTCTCATTTTCCCCAGATCCTAAGTTGTATCATGAAATTATTTGTGATAAAACTCTGATTTCTTAATGTGGACATTTGGAGCTATGCACATCCCTCTTAAGATTGGTTATTGTACTCCATAGGTCTTGTATGCTGTGTCGTCATTTTCTTTTGATCCCATGGATCTTTGATTTCAACCTTGACTTCTTCAGTGATGCGTTCAATTGTGTTCAGTTTAACCTCCATAATTTGTTTATGTTCTACATTTTCCCTTGCTGTTGGCTTGTTTTATATTCCCTTGTGATCAGATGAAACAAAAAGAACCATATCAGTTTTCCTATGGTTGTTGAGATGGCTTTGTGCGCTAATGTATGATCTACTTTAAACAAAGTCACTTGGGCTGCTGGGAAGAAGTATACTCAGCACTATTTGGATGGAGTGTCCTATAGATGTCTTCTAAGACCATTTGCTCTATGGTGCAATTCAATTCAGATATTTCTCTGTTGGTTTTTAGTGTGGATGACCTGTCAGTTGGTGAGAGTTGGGCATGGAAGTTATTCATTACTATTGTGCTGGGTTAATCTATGGTTTTACATCTTGTAGTATTTGTTTTATGAAATTGGATGCAGTTATGTTTGACCTATAATGCTCACTTGGTAAATTGTTCTCCTAATCTATATGGAGGGACCTTCTTTATCTGTTTATTCTAATTTTTATTAAAAATCCATTTTGATTAGAAAATTGAGGTAATTAATACTCAAAGTCATTATAGGAAGGTGTGACTGCTTTTTGTCATTTTGTTAATATCGTTTGTTGTTGGCCTCTTCTTCCCTTGCTTAACTGTTATTATACTTGGGTTTATTCTTTCTTCTGGCCTCATGGATGGACCTCTTTTTCACTTTGGTCTGAAGAAACCTTCACATATCTTCTGTAGCGCTGTCTAGTGGTCACAAATTGCCTTCGTGTGTTCTTATTTTGGAAAGTTTACTTTCTCCTTCAATGATCCCAGCTACTTTTTCTAAGTAGAGCCGTCTAGGTTCATAGCTGTCTTTCAGAACTTGAAATACAGCCTTTCAGATGCTCCGGGCTTTTACCATTTCAGTGGGCAAGTCTGCTGTTGCTCTGATAGACCTGTTTTTATGTGTTACGTGCTGTTTCTTGCCACTTTCGACCTTCTGTCCCTGTTCATCATACTTAGTGGCTTAATCATGGTGTATGTAAGTATAATGAGGGGAATTGTTTTCTGGCCTGTGTGTTTGGTATTATAAATACGTCCTGAAGCTGGATTGACACTTCTTTTCCTACTGTGAGAACTTTTGTGACAGCTTCTAAAACATCTTCTATGTCTGTAGAACTAGATTCCTCCCCTTTTGTGCTCATCATTCACAGCTTTGGACTTTTCATGGTGTTTTGTATATTTTGGAATCCACATTTGTTCTTCCTCATCATTGTATTGTTTTTGTGTGTGAGTTTTCCAACCCCTCCACCTTGTCTTCAAGCTCTGCTATTCTGTCCTCTTTTGGTCCACTCTAACACTGAGACTCTCCATCAGGCTTTTTATTTGACATACTGTGTTTTTCACTTCCAGTAGTTCTGACTGTTTTTTCTTCAGGATTTCTCTCTTTGTTGAATTCCTCTTTCATATCTTGCATCATGTTACTTGTTTTATTCAACTGTTTGCTTGTGTTCTTGTACAGGAACTTGTTTGTTGTTTCTCTCTCTCTCTCTCTCTCTCTCTGTGTGTGTGTGTGTGTGTGTGTGTGTGTGTGTGTGTGTGTGTGTGAATGCCACATGTGTGTAGGTGTCCACAAAGGCCAGAAGAGTTACTAAGGTTAGATGTGGGAGGGAAGTGGAATATGTAAAGCTAAGGAGTAATTAATTATTAAATCAACTTTGAAAGGAAAAAAATCTACATAGGAAAGTAACTGGGAGGGGAAAGTTGAGGTACTGTCAGGTTTCACAGAATTTTAGAGACTGTTTAAGCTACAGGTGGTTATAATTAAGAAGTAAAAAGATACAATGAGGAAAGACATAGGAATAAGAGAAGAACATGGACTGTGGGTGAAAAGTATAGAAGAGCGTGCCTTACAGTAGACAAGAAACATACAGGGCATTCCTAACTGAGCAATCTGCAAACAGAAGCAAAGCCATCATGAGACATATATGTGAGTGGAGATTAAACCATAGAAAAATAAGGCATAAAGAGAATACTTCCATCACAGTATGCTGAGTTGAAAGGTGCAGCCCTCTAGGTCCCTCTGGCTCCCTTAAGTTCCACTTGGTGAGGCCGAAGGGAAGGGGAGTGGGGGCCATTGGTCTGCGTAGCCTTCATATTCTGTAGGGTTCTTGTGTGCGGGGGAGAGGGAGCGGAAGGAAGTCTGTTGCTAGTGGTTCCCTGGGACACCTGTACTCCACCGTGGCGTCATCTGATCATGCAGGTCTGGTGTCTGTGAGGAGCAGCGCTCCCTATACAATATGTACGATGTGTCCTGCTCTGCCCTGTGCAGCTTGATGCAGACAGAGGAGGACTGATTTTGAAAAAATTCACATCAGGCACACTCCTCGGTGCTCCCACTTGTTGGCCTATAGAGACCTCCCTGCACTAGAAGTTCATTTACAGAGCTTGTGGCTTACAGAAAAAGTGATGACTGTCATCTCTTAAATGTTTTCTTTTACTGAGTTTCAGTGGTGATGTCTCTTTTTTCTTTTCTTTTTTTTTTAAATTAATTTTTTTCATTTACCAACCACAGTTTCCCCTCCCTCATCTCTTCCTGTTTCCTCCCCCACCTCCTGTCAACCCCCCCCCCATCCACTCCTCCTCCCTCCTCCATTCAGAAAGGGACAGGCCTCCCATGGGAGTCAACAAAGCCTGTCATATCACTCTGAGGCAGGACCAAGCTCCTCCCTCTGCATCAAGGCTGGGAGAGGCATCCCTGAATTGTGAATGGATTCCCAAAAGCCAGTTCATGCACCAAGGACAGGTCCTGATCCCACTGCTAGAGCCCTTCAAACAGGCCAAGCTATACAACTGTCATCCACATGCAGAGGGCCTAGGTCAGTCCCATGCAGGCTCCACAGCTGTGGGTTCAGAGTCTGTGAGCCCCCATTAGCTCAGGTCAGCTGTCCCTGTGGGGTCCCCTGTCATGATCTTGACCCCCCTTGCTTATATAATCCCTCCTCCCTCTTGTCAACTGGACTCTCAGAGCTCAGCCCAGGGCTTTGTTGGGGATTCTGCATCTGCTTCCATCAGTTAATGGATGAAGGCTCTCTGTTAACAATTAGGGTAGTCACCAATCTGATTACAGGAGAAGGTCAATTCAGGTACCCTATCCACTATGGCTAGGAGTCTTAGGTGGGGTCCTCATTGTGAATTCCTGGGAGTTTCCCTAGCACCTGGCTTCTCCCTAACCCCAAAAGAGTCTCCTCTGTCAAGCAAGATATCTCTGTCATTACTCTCTCCCTCCGCCCTGCCCCCAACTCAACCAAACCATTCCCTCATGTTCCCATCCCTCCACTCCCCCCACCTGCCCCCAGTTTACACAAGAGATCTCATCTATGTCCCCTTTCCAGGGAAATCCATGTGTAGTGGTGATGTTTCTTATCCACCATCTTACCCAGAAGTCCCAATCCACAGCTTTTGTGAGGCAACATTCTTGAAAAGTTATAATTTTAGAAATAGAAAATGAATAATGGTCACCAGGGTTTGGGAGAAATGGGATGGGATGAAAATGGGTCCAGATGCAAGGGCAACCCAGGGATCCTTTGGGGCCGAAATGCCCTTTATCTTGATGGATATAAAAGCTAATATCCTGGTTAATATTAAACTACAGTTTTGTGAGGTGTTATCATAGGTAGAATGTGAATAAAGAGCATCTATAATTCTGCCAGTTTCAAGTTATTTCAGGATTATTGTTGGTGTTGTTTTGGCTTTTTGACACAGCAGTCTTGTTATCTAGCCCAAGTTGGCCTTGAACTTGCAATCTTCCTGTTTCAACCATACAAGTGCTAGACGTACGGATATGTACCACCAATTCTGACTTCAAGATATCAAAGTTAGAGCCCAGCCTGAGAGGCACATGCCTATGATCCCATCTAATCAGGAGCTTGACACAGGAGGGTTATGAGTCCAAGGCCAATCTGAGCTACAGAGCAAGATCCTATCTCAAAACTGGAAAAATAAATAATAAAAATTGAATCAAATAAAGAATATTATATGAAAAGTGTTTTTAATCACTTATAATCTCAGTATAAAATTGGATTAATTTTACAACATATATGTAACTTAGGTGATAGCTATGATCATCTGGATCCTTCAAATCTTGTTAAAATTGAGTCACACATACACTCCCATCTCCCTTTCAACACCCTGTGAAGTTTCAGATCACTTCACCTTCTGTCTGTACCTAGAGGCAGGAGCAGGGAGTGGTAAGATCTCATCAGCTTCTGCCATCCTGCTTGGGCTGCATGCTTTCCATTCATGGGTCATCTGCCCGCTCTTCTCATTGGCAGATTCCCAGGACTCCCTTCTCCTGAGATAGTGCGTGCCACCGAATGCATGAACAAAGGAGGCTACATGAGGCGAGCACTCTATCACATCAGAAAAAAATATGTCTGTAGTGAGCACCAGACTTCCCTCGTCTAGGAAGCCCGTGGACCCTCCCACAGCCGGCACTATCACGGTCTCTTTTTCCTGAAGTCTTTCATTTCTCAGCCTTTTCTATTACCACCACCACCCCTCACACACACACACATGCTTTTCTCTCCCTAGACACTAAATTCATCCTCATGACTCAAAGAAATGTAGCCTCCTCTTGTTACCTTGGTTCCTGGTAGCCTATGACCTTGAACATAATTATTCTAAGATGAAAGGAATCTTAGTGAACAAAGAAATTTTCTTCCTGGAAAAAAAAAATTTGCTGCGTTATTGTCAACAAAACCCGTTGTCTATCTTGCCATTCGCTTGCTCCAAAACAATGTACACTCACTTGCTCCAGCTGCCTGTGTTCAGAGCCACAACTAGAGACTGGACTAGTCAGTGGTCCTGATCTCTCGGTTTTTCTGCATCATGTCTAATACCGTCCTCTTCAAAAGCGGTCACGTTTGTGGAAAGTGAAGCTATCCCAACAATCTATACATCAAAACATCACCATCATCAGTAGGAATCTATCCATCCTCATCACCATACATGACAGCCATAGGCCATCTTTCTTGCTACCCACTGTTGCCTAAGCAGCAATATTCCAAACCTCAATGGATCGATTGTGATGGCTATTCTAGAGTGAATTGTATCCCTATCTCACTCTCTAAAAATCAGGTCACATCCTAATCCCTACCCACTACCTCTGAATGATAGGATGGAGTCTCTAGGGTGTGCTTTCATCCAACAGGACTGGTATTTTTATGAGTGTACAAGATTAAGACTCAGACACACATAGAGAAAAGATCATATGAAGAGACAGAGAAGTCAGCCATTTGTAAGCATACATGGGGTCTCAGAAATCAGTCTCAGCATCCCCTAAATCTCATGCTTCTAGCATGCAGAATCAAAGGAAAAACTGTTATTAAAAGCATGCATTTGGTTACACATGTTACAGCAGTACTAGCAAACCTAGTCAACGGCTCTAATCAACCATGGCAATTTTGTTTCTTCAGGATTTTCTTTTTTGCCTATTACAGAGAGTGATACACAGGGGGAGTCATTTCATCCTTAAAAAATACCCCTTCTAATGGGGCAGTGGTGGTGCACACCTTTAATTCCAGTACTTTGGAGGCAGAGACAGGTGGATCTCTTTTTAGTCTGGTCTAAAAAGCAAGTTCCAAGCCAGCCATAGCTACCCAGAGAAACTTTGTCTTGAAAAAAAAGCCTCTTTTGTTTTGCTATAGACATTATTTTATGAAAATGTGATGTCTACATCTACAGACTCTGTCTTGAAACTTGAAGGAAAGTAAAAGAAAATCTGAGGAACACTGACTTGGACTTTTGATTTTGACAAGTTACTAACCCAAGCCCAGAGCTGCTTCCCTTTTGGAGATCTTCTTTTGTGCCCTCTTATATGCAGGGAAAACCATCAAAACTGTTCCTCTTCAAAGCATCACACTCCTCATTTTCCTGTGAAGACAATCTACTTCTTTATCTGGAATATGGAAGATTCATTCTAAGAGGTACTACTGTAGCCATCACACAGTGAATTTAACCATACAAGAAAACTAAAAGGAAATGGATAGAGGGATGTCAGGGGGAGAAAACTATTAGATGGGACCTAAAGTCATCCAGCAGGAAGTGTACCCCCCTTCATGTCCTGACATACTAATTTCTTTAGTCAAGAAACAGTTATCAGTTTATATGCCTGTCAGCACCATTGCCATAAAACGGAAAATGAAATCATGAACCTGAGTCTTGCCCATGAACTTACTGTAAAAATAGAGACTGCATTCATTTCCATTATAATAGAACCAATGAGTTAAACCCTCACTGTTACCTCAGGCTCCAAGAGTGCCAAGACATTATACTTTCAACTTTCTCCCTCGTACCATGTGTCTTAGTTCAGGTTTCTACTGCTGTGAAGAGACTCCATGACCGCAGCAACTCTTATAAAGAAAAGACATGTAATTGGGGTGGCTTACATTTTCAGAGGTTTAGTCCGTTGTCATCATGGTGTAACACGGTGGCATGCAGGCAGACTTGGTACTGAAGAGGTAGCTGAGAGTTCTACATCTTGCAAAGGCAACAGGAAGTGGTCTGTCTCAATGGGCGTGGCTTGAGCATATGAGACCTCAAAGCCTGCCTCCATAGTGACACATTTCCTCCAACAAGACTACACTAACTCCAACAAGGCCACACCTCCCATTAGTACCACTCTTTTGGGGGGCCATTTTCTTTCAAATCACCACATCATGACAGCAAATCCTCTTTCTACATTATTAAACAAAAATTTGAAGAAAAATCAGTAAATGATACTTGGTGGCCACAGGAAGACTGTGTCCTGTAACTCTTAGAGAGCTGCTTGCCGGAACGGGCCATTTTCTGGCAGGTCATTACAACATAGGAACGTTCTCTGGTATCAGCGAGCCACAGTCCATTGCCCCCTTACCCTTGAGCCTCGCTGCTCCTAGCTGGGCTGAAGAGAAACAACAGCTGCTAAGATTGGTGGTAAGGTAAGTCATCTGGCTGAACCATGCAATTCTTAACTGGAATGAGGAGGTGCAAGCAAAATAAGCCTTGAGTTTTTTAGTTTTTTTTTTTTTTTCCTTTTTATATTTGTGTTATTTCCAAGAGAGCCAAGAAACCATTATTTTCCTTCCAGGTGCCCACTAGCTGAAAAGCCACTGTTGAGGGCGCCAATGCCACCGCCTCAGTATTGTTGTTGCCTCACCAGAGGGTGGGGAGGGACTGGCAGTTAGACAGACCGTGTTTTAATTGGCCTCCTCCTAGAAGCA
This sequence comes from Peromyscus californicus insignis, assembly GCF_007827085.1. Classification (NCBI taxonomy): domain Eukaryota; kingdom Metazoa; phylum Chordata; class Mammalia; order Rodentia; family Cricetidae; genus Peromyscus; species Peromyscus californicus. The sequence goes on along the minus strand of NW_026294536.1, from coordinate 1,465,085 downwards.
GAAGGGCCAGACGTTTTTCGGGATGCTTATTCAAGCCAGTTTCAGAGCAATAAAAGTGCATCTTTGATACGCAGAGTTTATGTTCTTCATAAAAATGCTAATTGCAATCTCTACTGAAAGCGCCGGGGAGAATGCTTTTTCCCCTCAGGCTTTTTAATATGAATATGGTTGTGCTGTGTAGGTGACCTTGTATTCTTCAAGAGGGGGCAAAGCTTAAGTCCTTGCAGCCCCCACACTGAGGGTTCTGCCACAGTGGTTCAAAAACATTCAAACTCTTCATGGAGAACTGGAAAGCAATGCATTTGTTTCTGTCTTCCTTTTTAAGTCTCGTACTACAAACATGCTGGGGGAGATGACAATATTTTTTCCTTCTGGATGTTTTTCCAAGGTCAGTCCGGAGCTTCTTTCTATTTGGCTGAGAAAAACCAAAGCCCCAGTAACTGACTGTGTTCACAACCCTCTCTGCGGCTTGGAAACCTGCCCCACCTACAGATGCTACAAGAGGTTGCTGATGCGTTTCCAGGGCCCCACTGTTTCTCCTCTGCTACAGACAAGGAAGACAGAGTGATGAGTGAGGTTCTATTTGTCCTGTGGGATGACTCATGCAACAAGGGTTTCCAAGGCGGAAGGCTGGGATTTCTTTGCTTTGCGTACCCCACCCCCATCCCTTTTGACATTTAGGTCCTCAGGCAGGTTTCCATTCACCCTCTCTGACCGGCTCCTCCCTCAAATCTCCAACTCTAACAAGACTCTTTTTTAAACATTCAATTGCACTCAATTTACTCTGGGAACGTGTTTAAAGGGCAAGGGTTTTGAAACATGATCAACAAAATAATCAGTTCTGGATTACGCTAAATAGCATCCTTCCAGATGGAGCCAAGACTTAAGAGGAAAAACAGCTTCCTGCAACCCTCCCTCTGTGAATGAGAATCTGTGTCTCAAAACTTTTTATTGAATATTTCCCAATGATGCCTGTCTTTCCAGTAGGGGAATATGCAGTCTTTCTCAGAACTGAGACTCTTCCTCGGATCCAGCTGTAGCCAGCTGTTGCGCAACAGTTTGGACCATTCTCTGATGAAAAACTGGCATGTCTAGAGCAGGCATTCTGCATTTCCTACAAATGGTGTGTTTCTGTTTGTTTGTTTGTTTGTTTGATTGATTGATTGATTATTTAAGGGGAGGGTGAAAGAGCAGTAAATGTGAAGGAATTAAAACATAGTTGACTAAAACATCATACCCCTAAGCAAATTTCATTGTAGCTAGGAGACCAAATATGGAAATCTACATGGCTAAACCCTGGTTTCCAGGGCCTGGGAAATGGCAGAGTTGTTAAAGTTCTTGCCAGGCCGGCATGCAGATTCGAATTAGTATCTGTAATGCCTATGTAAAAATGGGGGCCTCCAGCATACCTGTCGTCTCAACACTGAGGAGTTAGGAGAGGGTGACTCTCCAGGGCACACTGGCCAGCTCGTCCAGCCAAATCTGTAAGCTCCAGGCTCAGTAGGTGACCTTGTCTCCAAAAATAAAGTGGAGAGTTACTGAGGAAGACACTCAACATTGACCTCTGGCCCCCACATGAATGCAGGGCATGTGTACCTACACACTTAAGTGCATGCACATGTACCACATACACAAACACAGCCACAGAAAGAAAGCTGGATTTCCAATGTTCCTGTTATCATGTCTGTCTCACTGAAGCATGGACAACGCACAATGCTTTTGCTCTTGACTTTTCCAATCTGCAAACTGGACAAAAAGAATGAAGGAGTAGAGAGATGGTCCTTTACGGAGTTGTTGGCTCTACAATACTCTGCTCTTTCATTCCAGATCACATAATAAATGCCTACACGAAGTGGTCTCACCTGACCAAGGAGCCCAGGCTAGTCATAGTCTGTGGACTGCATCTCTAAGAGCAACAAGGACCGTCCAGATCAATCAGATCCGTGACTGTGCATTAGAGAAAGCACAGGATTTACTTCCGAGAAGAGTCCTTATAATCCTCACTTTAGATCAACCAAGTCTAGAGTCCCTGAATTCAGGAGTTCGTTGACTGTTGAATCAGTATTGATTGTTATGATGTTCTTCCGGAGGTCTGAAGAATGAACAGTTACTTGATGGGTGGAATTAGGGGATAGAGAATAAGCTGGTAGATGTGCTAACAAAACCTTCTATGAGAAGTAGAAAGAGCTTCCCAGGAGTGCTGATATTTGCATTAATCAAAATGTCTCCCAATTAGCTCAATATAGTACAGCTAGGTAAGAAGAGAAAAATGCAGAAGAGGGGAATGATCTCAGAACAGGAAAACAATAAATAGCACCATATGAAGAAAAAGTGCCTCACTACATATAGATGGAGAACAAATACAATGGACCACTGCCAATGCCAGGGATACATCCTGAGAAGACACCAGTACATAACTTTACCATTGCAGGAATAGCGTGGCATAGACTCATAACACCAAAACAGCCACAAGGGCCACTAAGTGATATCAAATGGTAGAGCCATGGCAGTATGCACAGACCATTATTGACCAAATTATTGTTTTGGTAATAGACACCATGTAACCACAGATGACATGAAATTGGTAGATATCAGTGAAGGACACTGACAAAATTTGAGAAGGAAAGTGACATAATCCAATAAATCAGCATTGTGCAGCATGATCTTTGGGAGTCAGGAAAGAGAGAGAACTGAGACCGCCCTTCTTCCCTGTGGTCATACTCAAAGTGTGAGTTTATCATTAAAGCTTTTGATGTACTTCTCTCGTGAGAATACGAGCAAATTCTTTTACATTCCTATTCACTTCTCTAACCCTCATGCCTGCTAAATGTTTAGTATTCTGTAGATATCCTGTTAATAGAGAAGTTAAATGAATGCGTACATGGGTCAATGAATGGGTACCATGTAAAGAAGCCTAGGGTGATGATAGCAGGGATGGAAACAAAGATGTATACACAAAACTATCATGAGATATTAAAATCCATTTGACAATAAGTTGTATTGGGGTATATGGGAGTGCAAAACACAGGGAACAGATTCAGTGGTTGTATGTCTGGGAGAATGAATGATGTAGATTTCGATGAAGAATGGAAGGCTCCATTCACAAAAGCAAGAGTGGGTCCAAGTCCAGAAGGGGGTTGATTAGGCCAGCTTTCATCCTGTTGAATTAAGACAATGGTAGCAATCTTGTGTAAAGAGTCTAAAAGAGCTGAGAATACAGAATGGGGTTTGGAAAAGAAGACAGAGCTAAACTTTTCCTATTAGCTTTGAGAGGCATCAGGTAAAGCCATGGGCAAGGATGAACATGTCCAGGATGGAGGGCAGAGAAGAACAAAACAAAGACTGTGCCATTAGGGAGGGAGGCACAAGGAGTGCTGTCTCTTTGGAAACCATATCTCAATCTCCCCATTCGGGTATCTAATCTCCTATTTGTCCAGATGACCCAGAAAATACTACAGATCCTTGTCCTGCCTGGAGAGAGGAGTCTTTAAATGCCAGCTGTGTGCCAGCCATTAAGTCAAATCACCAGTTCTTGCATGAGCCATCAACAGCTCATGAGTGAAGTGGTTCAGGGATTACCACTCAGGCTGTACACAGTAAGCTCATGCTTCCCTCTGATGCTATTTAGTTTGTGATGGTGTTATTAAAATGAAAGGATTTTTTTTAATGAGCTGGGAGGGAATCCACTTAACCAAATTGTTCATAAAGGGCATAAAACCCATCAAGACTTTGCTTTACGCCAATCTACCAATACAGGATCCTGCCGTTGCAAGAACCTTTTTATATAAATATTTACAAGGAGAATGAAAAAAAAAGGAAAGTGGTTTGGGGAGCCACCAGATGGAATAATACAAGAATAAACTTGAATGTAGTCCAAACGGGCTTCACCAACAACAAGGAGAATCTTCCAGCACCTGGGAGTTGGAGTGACAAGACTCCAGAGTTCTGAGTCAAGCAGCTTTTGGAGAGCCTCTCTTGGGACTCATTTCAGCTAACCCATAAAAACTAGATTTTTGTATTTATTAAAATCTTCAGAACCTAGTTTACAATAAAGTCCCAAATGATATTTATGAATTAATTCATTACCCATCACTTCCCTCTCAACAATCAACCTCTAGTCTCTTCCAAAACCTTTCAAAAGATGTAGTGTTGGAGCTTAGGGCTTGTCACACAGAAAGGAAGCCTTCTCCTGGGTTGTCCTCAGACTAGTCACTTTGCATTTCATTTCTGAGGTGGCAGTGTCTGCCTATGTTGCTATGCATGGAGCCTGTGTATCGCCCACCATTTCCATTTCTCCATCTGCCTTGTGTATCCTAAGTACAAAGAAAGGCGCATTAGCAGAAATACCAATTACATAATGTTTTGCGACTGCTCTCCAGCCTTTTCCTCCACTCTCACTGGCTCCCCTATGCGACCTTCCAACTCTGAGCAAGTTTGAAGCAAACTTGGCTCATGGTGCGTTTTGCAAATAAACCACAAAATAACATGATTGTAAAAATGTTAGCTGCAAAAGTAATAAATAAGGAAATAAATAAGTGTATAACCACAGAGCCTTGTCTGGCTCCTCCACTCCCCAACCACAGTGGCCCTCTGCTGTCTGTCCTCACTAGGGGGCTAAATGAGAAGCCAAGAACACCGGAACACACCCCTTGCTCGCCCAGGGCTCTCACAGGTACAAGTGATATTTCTGTCCCTTGCAAGCCAGAAAGTTCTAGAACAGAACTATCTAACAACAAACAAAGTAGAGAGTGTTGGCTCCATGCCACCCTGGATTTAGATTGTCTATCATTTTGTGAACCTGACAGGGTCAGGCTCTGTGCCTAGTTACACTTGTGAGACACCGCAGTTCCCTCCTTAGCAACTCTAAGAACCAGACATAATTTGATCGCACTGTGCAGATGAAGAACGTGAAGCTTACAAAACAAATAGCGACTGGATTACATTTCTTCCCAGATGCTATGCAATCTCTGTAATGGACTGAGACGTAGAGAGTAGAGGAGAAATATACTATGCCTCCTCCCTGCCTCTCTCTGGCCACCACTTTCAAGCCTACCTGAGAGGTCCTTGTTTTGAGAGAATTGGGGACTAAACATTAAAGTCTAAACAACAATCTTGTCAGCTCTTTTGATTATCTTCTTTGAAATCTTAACAAAATCAGAAGGTCTCTGGCTGAAGATGTTCTCCCAAGTGTGTAACGAGTGCTGCCCAGTCAAAGTCGGAACAGGAGCCTGAACGCTGGGCCTGGGGCTCAGGAAGAGCGCAAAGGCACCAGTTGAGGACTAGTGGTCAACAGTGATATGTTTATGTGCAGGCCAGGACTTGAATATTAAAGATGGAAAAGAGCCAATGTGTACAGACAGCACAATCACAGACCTTGGTACAGGGCCCCCTGCATTACGTTAACGAACACCTGCTTACCCCATTTTATCCATCACCAGTGGCCCTTCTCTAGAACTGTGAAGGGTATATGACCTGCAGAGTCCTTCAGGACAGCTTATTTTCCAGCAGAAGAAAGATGAGGAGGGAAGGTAGGATGAAGGGAGGGAGAGAGGGAAATAGAGGTGAGCAGACTGATGCATATGCAAAGAAGGATGAAGGTCAGAGGTTACAAACACCGTGCATGGATTAAGAACACAGCAACTGCATATATACAAAGTGTGCATACATCCACTCATGTCTTGGGTTTTTAAAACATCTGCACAAATAAGGGTCATTATCCCCGTTTTCCCAATAGGAAAATCGAGGCTTCATGGGAAGCCAAGACCAATACCCAGGTTCCTAGCCTCCACCTCGGAGTTCTCTGTGTCCTTCACCGCCATGTTGGAAGTTCTGGAGAAGAGGCACCACAGAGCTCAGTGTGCCGGACTCGGAAGAAGCTCCTAAAAGGCAGAGTCAGGACAGAAGGAGGAGAACACTCCGGAATATGAGTGGAATAGAGGCAACAAGGAGGGTGGAAAGTACACAGCCCATCAGGATTCACTGAAAGTCAAATGAAATCATTGCTTCTCTAGGGCACAGCATCCCTAGTGCCAAAGTCCTGTGGTTTTAACATCAACATGATTTTAATTCAGCAGGGATGGAACTCCTTCTAAAACTGATTATGTATTTGTCTGTATTCTAAAACAAAGTACAAAGAATCTAATTTAGCCTTTTAGAGAGACTAGACCGTCTCTATGATGCATGCCATTCTAGAGGACTCTAAATTTAAAGGGCCACGGGACTCCACACTCGGTTTGAGTTGCTGGGACATGGTGGCTGTTGGGGATTAGTGGTGGAGTTGCCGCTTTGTTTTCTTTTCTGCCTCGTCTCTCATTGTCCAGCCCTACGCTCTCGTTCATCTTCAGTGGGACCGCCGATAGCAGGTCCCTCTTCTCACTCCTGATGTATGTTTAGGAACTCGTATGCATCTGGAGGTAGCTAAGCAGCCCAGGTCTGAGTTAGGGACCTCGATCCATTAGCAAAGGGGACATAGAACTGAGCCCACCTTGTGGCTTTGTACATGTCCTCTCTTTTCAGCCAGATTTACCTGTCCTTTTTCCAGTTCATGGTCCTAAAGATCGCCGTTAAATAAAACTCTCCTTCAGGAACTATCCTAGGAATACTAAGAAGCTGCTTTCCTCTAAAACCTCCCACAGATGGACCCGTGATGGGGGGAGGTCAACACTGCCTCCCTTGGTTTAATACTGTGAACCGTTAAAGACAGGATTTGCACCGGACAGTGGTGGTACACACCTTTGATCCCAGCACTTGGGAGGCAGAGCCAGGTGGGATCTCTGTGAGTTCAAGGCCAGCCTGGCCTACAGAGTGAGATCCAGGACAGGCACCAAAACTACATGGAAAACTCTGTCTTGAAAACACCAAAAGAAAAAAAGAAAGAAAAAGAGACAGAATTTGTGTTTTATTTGACTTTACATGTGTGTCCCTTGACTAGGACTTTGTCATAGTAAGGTTAGAAATGCTGTCCTCGGGAACATTCATTTTGGAAGGAGGCAAGTGCAGGAAAGAGAAAAAGAACAGTGGGTTAGAAACCTGGGAGGAAGGTGGGCACGAGGAATACGAGAAAGGGGGCAAAGGGAGCTGAAAGGCATGTTGTCCCTCAGCCCCATCCATTTTCCCGCAGCAGCAGCACCAACAGAATCCATTTCTGAAATCCCCCAACCTTCTCCCTGGATTCTGCCAAGAAAATCAGAACCAAGATGGAAGGCGCCAGCCAGCAGGGGACTCAGACCAGCACTCCCCCACCCCGATGATGCCCCCAGAAAAAGACGCCAAAGGTCAAGGAACCTGGTGCCTGAGTCCTGTGGGAGAAGGGAGCAGCCCAGCTGGCAGGAGACGATGTTCTCCTGTGGCTGTGGGCTCTGCCCCTTCCTGCTCCCGGCAGCCTGGCTCCGTAGCCCAGAGCGTGTCCCTGGATGAACCCTTGACAGGCCCTCCCGCCGCCAGACAGGTATTCAAATGAATGTGTGTTTTATTTTAAAAGACTTTGTTTTAAAAATATGGTCTCAGAAAGTTCTCTGTTCCTCTTGCTCATCAATGCCAGGACAAGAAAACTTACAGCCAGTTTGAAATCAACAACATCAAAGCAACTCAGTGTCGGTGGGACTCCCCATAGATGCCGCCCCTGCTTTGGAAATCATCACAGTTCGTCTTCCTTCAGTTCTCCTGTTGAGTCATGCGGAGGCATGCCTCCCAGGACACAGATCGCCACGACACATAGCAGCCTTGACCCGCTATGTGCAGCCCTGAACAGACACATGGATTTTTTTCAGCTTCTGTATGTGTGTAAAGTTACGCATGGCGTCATGTATGTGTGAGATAGGCGCACAAGTACTGGGTAATACCTGTGCACATGTGCGCATGTGCGTGTGGAGGTCTGAGATCAACGTCGGGTGCTCTTCCTTCCTTCATGGGTTCCGCCTTTCCTTTCTGACAGAAGTTCTCTTATCAGTTTGGCTCCGCTGGCTGGCCAATGAACTTCATGGATCTACCTCTCTCTGTCTACCTCCCATGGCTGGGGTTACAGGCACCCGCCATCACGCCCAGCTTCGTAAGTGAGTTCTGAGTCTCCAAACTCATGTCTCCATGCTTGCTCAGTAAACAACTGACCGACAGCCATCTCCCCAGTCTCTAAACTTACATTATTGGTAGCAATGGACAATCGAATCCAGATTGTCATTCGTGCTTGGCATCACCACTGAGCTATATTGTCAATCCCATTTTAAGCCCTTAAGGTTTTGACTGGTGAAGCTGCCAAGGTCGGTGAAGTGGTTTGGATCTTTCCAGCATATTCTGGAAGTAGTATCTCACTTTTCCTTTAGGAAACCATCCATTCTCAATCCACGTGGTTTCTGAGGGAATGGTCTTGATCTTCTGGGCTTCAGTGGGGGAGCAGGACAGGCTGGCTTATTAGTATATACAAATAACCTCAGAGCCACAGAGGCTGAGTGATACGCACTTACCAAGTCCACGGAGAGTTAATTCTAAGACAGTCATCAACGTTACATGGACCAAAACACCAAATTTTTTGTTATGTGTATCCAAGTGAGAAGTTAATCCTGTGGCTCCTGAGAGACCCCAGGAAAGGGGCATGTTTAATAAAGGAATTTATGCAGAAGAAAATCTGGTAGGAAAGAAGTGTAGTTCTAGTCTCTCATTTGATACATGTTGGAATCATTCAGTGATGTGCCCAAAAGGCTTTTCATACAGCCAAGTTGGCACAGAACTTACCTTAACTGACATCAGGAGAGTCCTGATTAATACGAAAAACTAAAATCAAATGTAATATGAAGTTGCAACTTTATGTTTTATAGTTTGCAAAGTGCCACCATAGGCAATGTGTCTTTGAAAAATCAAAAGCATTCCAAGAAGTCCCATTATCAAGTTCAATGTTTCACACATGCCTTAGTGGAGGTTAATTAGTTTACCTATGTTCTGCTGGCCAATGGGTACCTGAGCCAAGACTGAAATCTAAGATTCCGACTCTGACTCTGATGGCACCATCCCATTTGAGGAATTATCAATGCAGTACAAGAGACATGCTAAGCCCAGGGACAGGCTTAGAAGACACCCAGGCAGGCAGTGCACATAAAGACGGGATTTCACGGTGTAACTCGTGGTTGCTCAGAGTGAACGCTTTCCGAGTCAAAGGGGAAAAGTGTGCTGAGGCTGGGCCAACAACAGGAAACCAGAAGAAGAAGAGGCTGCCCTGTGGAATTTCCTCAGGGGATAGTCAGGCACCTTTGCATGTCATATGAAGAAGGGCTTTTCTAAAATCCAAGGATGGGGCCAGGAGAGAAGGCACAGTGGTTAAGAGCCCTAGCTACTCTTCCAGAGGACCCGGGTTCAATTCTCAGCCCCCACATGGCAGCTCACAACTGTTTGTAACTCCAGTTCCTAAGGATCAAATGCCTTCTTCTGGCCTCCTCGGGCACCAGGCATGCTCATGGTACACAGACATACCATTGGGCAGAACATTCATACACATAAAATAATAATAATTTAAACTTTTTTGAAAATCCAAGGACAATCTCATCTTTTTTTTCTAATAAAGAAAACAAAATGGGTATGGGAAAAGGCTTGCCATAACTATTGGCTATTAATTGATTATCTGCCAGCGGCCAGGTTATTCACAGGCACCACGGCCAATGCTCACAATAGCTTTGCAGGCTGGGCATTGTCTTCACTTTTGAAATTTGGAAAATAAAACTTAAATTTTCTTTCTTTGGTTCCTTTCTATAGGCTGTACTCACATTTTGAATGCTCTTCCTTCCTCAGGCAAATGGGGAGGGACTGCTTGCCTCCTCAGATGCCTCCAAAGGCTCCGACTTTTCCACCCTTCTCCGCCCTTTGCTATGCTCAATTCTCCTCTCAAACACTAAGCTCGTTAGACTTAGAAAGCCTGCTTCCTACCTCCCGTGATGTCTGTGAGCTCCCAGAGCAGACGAGCAAAGAGAGAGAAAGCAGATAATACAGAGGTCAGAGGACCCAGAGCAGACGAGAAAAGAGAGAGAAAGCAGAAAATACAGAGGACGACAGTTTTGATGTAGGCATGTGACCACTGTTATAAGAAAGACAAGGAAGGTGTCTAAAGACAGAAAGGCCGGCCTAAGCTGTAGCCAGGCTAAGCTGTGGAGAAGAGCCAGAGCCCAGGGTACAGCCAGGCTGCTCTGTGTCGTCCGAGGGAATGACCGGGGACAGCAGGTGGAATTTCTTGTGAGAAATGCTTTCCTTTTCAGAGACCAGAGAGGCTCTATGCAGTTGAGCAATGGTCGAATTATATTTCAACGTCTAGTGTTCCTAAATGACGCAAGTTGAAAGACTGGCATGGTTTCTTGTTTCCATCTTCAGAGCAGGGACTAGATGGGTCAATTTCACTCTCAGGAGGAAAACCTAGCGCAAGGAAGGCACAGTTCTTATGCTAGAAATGTTATGATTTAAAAACAAAGTACGGGCTGGGCTGCTAGCAAGCTTCACGAAGATTCCAACGCATACGTGATAAGTTCTTAAGGCAATACTGTAAAAAATGTCTACCTCCTAGTATTATCCTGTGCAGTCAAGGCAACCAGGCCATTTCACGGCTTATATTCTACTGTCTCTATCAAAGTCCAGTTCTGATTGGAATAGCCTTGGGCCTGTTCTCAGAGATAGAGGAACAGTAAGCAGAGGACCAAGGTTCTCATCCTTGCACTTCTCTGCACTTGATGTGCAGCAGGGAAGGAGCTTTCAAGTCTCAGAATCTCAACTTCTTTATCTGTGAAGTGGGTAGAAGAAAACCTTCCCAACGGCTGCTGTCTGGAAAGTAATAAAATACTAACATGAAAAATTTTTTTTTCGGAAAACTCTAAAGCACTATATTAATATTGTAGACACCTGAATGATAGGATCATACTAAGGAGCCCAGGCTGCTCCTGAATTCGTCATGAATTCAGGCTAGCCTAAAATCTGTGATCCCCAGCCTCTTGTGTGCTGGGGTTAGTGGTATGTGCCTCCATGCACAGCCCCAGGATATAACTAAGTCACACAATGCATACCTCTTTTGGGTATACGCAGGTTGAAATATGTTGTGATCTTACTTATCAGTCTCAAAATGTGTATCTGTGGTTTGACATGTCTGAAGATTATTACAGGGTCAGCAAAGCAGAAACCCAGTACAACCTGCAAACTCTGGCCATGTGATGATCAACAGGAGGAAGGTCTGGGGCAGGGAGGTCAACCCCGCCTCGATAGGTCAACCCCATTGCTGAACAGATATCACTCAAGGGTGTCAGGGCAAGCCACTGGGCATTGTATGGGCTAAATCTGTTCTCCGAGGTGTGCTTTCAGAAACGCAGCTCAGGCTATGGCACTGTGCAGAATCAACTTCATCCCTGCTGTCTTACGCCCAAGGAGTCCGTGTTGCTCCCCGTCTCCAAGCTGCTGAATATGCTAGACCCAGAATTCCATGCTCACATTTTCTCTCCCTTGAAGACTCCTACGTGGTGTTTGCTGGCAGCGTTTGCTGACTACAGGTTTGACTAGTTATTCCTTCCTCTGTACTCCCTTGGGTCCTTCCTTGTGCATGCCTCTAGGGTCGCAGGAAGCGTGTTGCTCTGTGGTGATTTTTACCGTCTCTCTGGGATAATGCAGATCTAGAATGTTCTCCCTAAAACACACGTGCTAAAGGTTTGCTCCTCGCCTTAGTTATTAGAAGATAGCAGAAAATTTAAAAGATAGCAGGGCCTAGTGGGAGTTCTTCTTAGAGGATGATGAAAGGTTTGCAAGGTGGTAGTCTAGCCTCTCTCTTTGCTTCTCGGCCACCGAGATGTGAGCAGTTTGTTTGGCTGTGCATTCCCACCATAATATACTGCCCTGCCACAGGCCCCAAAGCAAACAGACCACTGGCTGTGGACTAAGAGCTCTGACTCCATAAAGCAAAGGAAGTGTTTCCTCTTTTGAAGCTGCTCTATTTCAGATATTTGTTACAGCAACAGAAAGTAAACTGGTGAAGTAGCCTTCGCTGCATTTGACGGTAATCATGCCTACAGACCTCAGTGTCTCCCACAGCTAAACACTGGAGCGGAAAGAAAAGGGGTAAGAGAAGCAGCGGAGAGGAGGAAGGTGGGAGATGATGAAGAGAGAGAAGGCAGAGGGAGGGATAGAGAGGTAAAGAAGAGAAGAAGGAGAATGGGAGAGCAGCGGAAATTCAAGGGGAAATGGCCAAAAAGGAATCTTACCCGAGTGATAATCCTAGAGGCAATAGGAATAACCTCTCCTCGTACAGAAAATTCATACTCAGTTCACAGCATCTTAGTCAAGGTACTTATGTCGATCTGATAGGACATATATTGACTCTTGGTTTTCTATTGATTCTGAAGAGGCTCCTCGGAAGATTTAATAAGAGTAGAAAAGATAAATAAGCGTACAGGTAATAAACTCTAGATTACATAAGCAAACATTACTCAATTACATTCCTATTAATATACTGACTCTGTAATGAATTTTTGAGGTATTTAATTATCAATTTGACAAGATAATCTAGGAGTAGTTAATGATTATACCAGTAAATTGTTTTTTTTAAAAAAAAATCACTGACAATTATTAAGTCTCATAACAGACATCAAATTAACTTGCTAGCGCTGTCTGGTTAAATAGACAGCAGTTAGTTATGAGGTACTTACACATGCTTCACATTTTAATATGCAAGTCTTTTTAATAGTGCAGCATTGACAGTGTTGTGTAAGGGAACAGTTTGCACATGAGGCATTTCCAGATTCCATACCCAACCTTATTTTTGTGGATACTTAGTTTTCCTCATCACTATTTAAATTCCCTGGCTCCTGCCCTCTCTGTTAGCTCTTACAGAACTAAGTGCTACAGCTGATGGCCCAAACTAAATGTTCAAGAAAGTATTTCTTCACTTGAGATGAATTAAAGTGGATTGGATTGGCTTGAACCCAATTGGGGTGAATTGGACTTTGTAAGGAAGGAGAACAGAGACCAGAACTCCCGTCTTTACTTTTGATCCAAGTACTTTCAGTTACAATGAACCAGGAGAAGGGTCACTCATGGACTCTGTATCCAGATGGTTCTGACTGAAGCCTTGGTGCCACTGCTTGCCATTGCCATGATGTAGGGTACACTGCTCAGTCTGTCTGTACCCCCCTGAATAAACTGCCTCACAGGACTGCTATGAAAAGCCAATAGATACTGACTTAGCTTCTGGAAGAATGCCTGGTACCTGGAACAGACTGTATGTGTTCGAAAAGAAAATAACTTCAAAATACAGTCGCCACCTTGGATTGTTGTCCCCTTTACGTGTAGCAACTCATATCACATCTTCACAAAGATTTATCACAAGGAATTGTCTCATCTGTTCAATAAGAAACCTGAGGGGCTGGCAAGATGCTCATTGGCCAAAGGTCCTAGCTGCCAGAACTGACAGCCCTTGGAAGCCATATTAGGAGAGAACCAACTCACAAAAGTGTCCTCCGACCTCTTCAGGTGTACTGTAGTATACGTGCGTGCGCATGCACACACACCTACACACTTAAAATAAGTAAATGTGAAAAAAAGGAAAGGAAACTGAGGCACTCAAAGATAAGCGAGGAACAAGAATGCATATGAACTTGTAGGAGTTGAGCCTTTTTTTTCCCCCAGTGGGGAGCAGGGTTAAGTCATATTTTCAGTTCGTCAGTACCATGACAGGGCTGTTTTGTGGTCCTGTCAGCACTACGCATTTATTGACCACTTGACAGGCAAGACCTGAGTAAACTTTGTCTTTGATACTATTAGAATTGTCTTTTCTTACCCAATACTCACCAAAGCAAAGGGTGCAGGCGTGGAGCGAGATGAATGACCCGCGATGGAACCTGCCCCTCTGGGGAAGACATGAAGTCCAGCTTCAAACTCATTACAACATTAGCAGCTGACATTACTGAGAGCTTACCTTGTGCCATGTGCTGCCTTTATCTCACTTAAAGCTCAGAACAAACAGCAGGCACAGTGTCTTTGATCATCATATTGGCAAGAGACTTGGGATACGGGTAAATCATTTATTCAAAGTCAAATTGCTGAGAAGTTGTATTACACATCTCCATGACCTTAAATACACATCTCTCCGAGGCCATCAGGAGTAGTGTGCTCTTAACAAATTCCACTCCCCTAGGGGTTGGTTAAGTGGGTTTCGGTAACTCACAGTCAAACCCCAGACATTTCAAAGTATCCCAAAGATAACAAACAGCAAGTCATTGTGTGTGGGAAGTTTTATAATAATTACATAAAATAAATGCTCAGCTGGCAGAAGATGAAGATCCGACTCATCAGTTTCACAAGTTCATTTGCTCTGTTGGTCATCATGACGTTCACTCCATTTTATAACTTTCTCTCCTCACTTAATATATTATAGTGATCATCATTCCTCATTACTACAATCCATAATTACAATTTTCACACCTGTATAAACAACCAGCAATAACTATCAAATGATATTTGGTGAAAATATCACAATAAAATGACTCGCCTGTTACTAAATACCTCAGGAAACCCTTAGTGGGTTTGCTACATGTGGATCTGCCAGGAACATCTCAGCACAGTTCTGTTGTTTCTATAGCACACACTATCCAGAAGACAGGAAAAGGTGAGAGCTGCGACAAAGACAGCACAATACTGTCCCAAAAGCAGGCATGTGGACCAGTGGGACCGTACAGAACCCAGCGGGAAACGTGCAGTTAAGATAACCTAGGTTTCTTTTATTGTGGTTCTTGTTTCATTTTGGTTCGTTTTGTTTTAAGACAGGGTCTCTTGGCACAGCCCTGGCCATCCTGGAACTCACTATGTAGACCAGGCTGGCCTTAAACTCACAGAGATCCACCTGCCTCCACCTCCCGAGTGCTGGGATTAAAGGTGTGCACCACTATGCCTAGTGATAACCTAGGCTTCTGATAAGGATGCCAAGAACATACACGAGGAAGAAAGATAATGTATGCCACCTGCAGAAGGATGGATTGAGACACATATCTGTCACTCCGCACAAATCAGTCCAAAGTGTCCCAGACGCCTTAGTATAAAACCTGACAAGTTGGACCACAAGAGGAACACATAAGGAATACACTTCAAGTTATACTTAGGGGCTAGAACTCTCTAAACAGAACTCCCAAAGCACAGTATATATCCTTAAAGTCAACAGATGTGACTACATGATATTTCAGAGGTTCTACATGGCAGAAGCTTTACAGCCTACAGAATGAGAGAAAACATTTGCCAGTCATACCTTGGACAAGTGGTTGATATCTAAAATATAGAAAAAAACTGCAAAATTAAACAACAAAACCTAATCAATAATTGTCCTTATAAATAAACACCAAGCTCTCAGAAGAAGAAACACAAATTGTCAGTAAGTGTTTTTTTAAAGATGTTTAGCATCTTTAGCCATCAGGTGCTGTGGGATGTCTTTCTGTATGCTGTGAATATGTGTTGCTCTGATTAGTTGATAAATAAAGCTGCACTGGCCTATGGCAGGGCAGGATGGGGCCAGGTGAGAAAGTCCACGGGAGAGAGTGAGAGGAGAAAGGAGAGTAAGGGGAGACGCCAAACCACATCCAAGGAGCAGCAAGATGCCAGCAGACCAGTAACGCCATGGCCACGTGGCACCTTATAGATCAATAGAAATGGGTTAAGTTATAAGAGCTAGCTAGCAAGAAGCTTGAGCCATAGGCCATCCAGTTCGTTTAGTTGGGTCTGAGTGGCTACAGGGCCAGGTGGGACACAGGAAAACTTCCAGCTTCAATCAAGCAAATGCAGATTAAAAACCACTTTGAGATTCCACTTCACAAGAGTCTGAATAGCTAAGATCAAAAATCAAAAAACAAATGCTGCCCAGGATGTAGGGAAAGAGGAGTCCCTCTTCACTTCTGGTAGGAGTGTAACTCTCTAGGGCTGTTAGAGAAGTCAACATGAGAGTTCTCAAAAAATTTAAAAACACAAAATTTGCAGCATGAATCTGAAAGGGTCTTATTAATAAAATCAAACCTGAGCCAGGTATTGGGGTGAATGCTGGAAGATCAGAGAAACAGAACAAGCCACAGTTTCCTCACCTTGCCAGTTCCTCAGCTGATCCTGTTTCCCCAGACTGGAAGCCTCTGAGTCCTCACACAGAATCAGTCTCAGCTGAACTGCTGCTCCAAAGCCTAAAAGCTTAACCAGTTCTAGTTCCTGGTCCTCACACCTTAAATACCTTTCTGCTTTCTGCCATCACTTCCTGGGATTAAAGGCATGAGTCACCATGCCTGGCTGTTTCCAGTATGGCTTTAAACTCACAGAGATCCAGGTGGATCTCTGCCCCTGGAATGCTAGGATTAAAGGCATGTGTGCCACCATTTTCTGGCTTCTGTATCTAGTGGCTGTTCTGTTCTCTGACCCCAGATAAGTTT
Source organism: Peromyscus californicus insignis (assembly GCF_007827085.1). Lineage (NCBI taxonomy): Eukaryota > Metazoa > Chordata > Mammalia > Rodentia > Cricetidae > Peromyscus > Peromyscus californicus. The sequence goes on along the minus strand of NW_026294536.1, from coordinate 1,448,679 downwards.
ATTATGGTACACAATATTTTGGGGAACACAGTATCACCACAACAATGACCATATGTTTCCACCTATATGACCCATGGACATAGAACTGCATATCCTAGCACAGAGATACCTGCCCTCCATGTTTATTCCTGCTCTACCCACAACAACAAGGAACTGGACAGATAGAAGATGAAAATGTGATTCATAGACACAATGGAATTTCATTTGGCTGCTAAGGAAAATGAAATCACGAAATTTATAGGCAATGGATGAGATTAGAAAGCACTATGCTGAGCAAGATTCAGAAAGAAAAAATGCATGTTCTCACATATGTACACCCTAACTTATAATGCTTACACGTATGTGCATGACTGGGGGTATGTGGATTGTACTGGATGAAAAAATAAAAGGAAGACCACAAGATGGGGGGGGGGTAACTGAAGAAGGGGAGGGGTACAAGTGACATTAACGCAGAAGTGATCATAGTGGGTGGGAGGGTGCAAAGAAGGCCCAGGAGGGATGAGAGAGAAGAAAGGGAAAGAGGATCAGCAAAATAAACTTGGTTTGAAAATACAATGATGAAATTCAATCCCAAGTCAGCCGATTGAAAAAAATAAAGTCAAAAAAGAAAAAGAAAGCGTAACGCTGGTAATGACCTCGTGTGCTCCTGCACTCTTGGATTCTTAAGGCGTTGAACACGGGTCTGGTTCCAGGTTTTGAGTGACTATGGCTGGTTTGCTCAAGTGAGCAAACATTCATGGACTGCTTCAAAGCTGAAATTTGGTGCCTGGCTCTGAGGCAAAGCGTGCAGTGGTGTCAGGAGGACAGGGGTCTGTGTGGAATGCCAGTGAACACCGACCTTCGGGGAGAAAAGAAGGAAGCCATCAAAGGACAAGGGACCAGACCTCGAGGGGCATAGAGGAAAGCAGTCTGGGATGTTTGACGCTCAGTGTCAGGGAAACACTCTCAGTGAAAAGCACCCCCTGGTTATCCACTTTCTCTGTGTCCATGAGGGCTGCCTCTGTGTGGCAGACGCTACAGGATGATGGGATCCGGAGCTCAGAGAGCTGGCATGCACACCTCCTAGACTGCACCTCAAGCTTTACTGCAAATTTGCTGATGTTGGGCCTGCATATCTAACCATTTGGCCTAAGTACTTGTAAAATGTGACAGCTTGTCAGGCCTGGTGGCCCATGTTTGTAATCTCCGAACTCAGGTGGCTGCAGCAGGAGGATCAGGAATCCAAAGCCATCCTTAGCCGTAGACTAAGTTCCAAGTCAGCTTAGGCGACAGAGCAACAGCAACAGAACTACGAGTTAATTTAACAAGGAAATTTACAGCACTGGATTCCAGTTTACAAAAGAAGTCTTGATTTCCTTCTTTTCTTGGCCTTTCCCCCTACAGTCCAACACAAGGACAGGGACCACTAGAGGTCAGGCTTTTTACATTGCTCTCTTTGAAGAAAGGAATTCAAGGCCTGCGTTAGCTGTGAGAAAGCAGGGGGTCTTCTACTCTGGCAAGCAGTGCCCCACTACAAGGCTGTTATAAACTGTTCTGTTCCCATAGATTTCTAAGAAGCAAGGGTTTCATAATTCTCTGTGTCATTCCCTTGAATATCATTTCAATCTACTGCAGTGTCCCGATGGAAATGGCTAATCATTAACTGTGCCCCCTATGCAAGAATCAGCTGGTCCGCCATTCCTACAGCTGCAAAGTGAGAGTCTGATTTGATAAATAAGCAAGGTAGTAAGACTCCAGCCTAAGCAACCCGAAATCACAAGGTCAGTGAATGGCTAGGATGGGATAAAAACTAGACATTACATAATTCCAAAGTCCATGCTTGCACTCGCCACAAAATACCGACTCTCGCATCCTTCCAGACTCTACTTACAAAGAGCCATCATTCACGAAGGAATGGGAACTGGAGATGAAGAGAGATTCCCCCAAGAATATCGTGAACAACTTGGCTTGGGCATGGGCTAAAGTTAGCTCAAGAAGCAAGCGCTTAGCTTCTCTTAGTACACGCTTGGACCGTAAGCGGTAAGAGCCATGGAGGTGGAGGGCAGCAAGCCCCAAAGCAGTAAAAATTAAGTATGTTCTGATGTGTTGGACCCAAACTTGGGAACCTCGTGTGCTCCACCCTCTCCCTGATAACAGCTGCAAGCGTTTGTTTTATTCCTCTAACATCTGGACAGCCCGTGTGTAAACAGAATGGAGGTCAGCGTAGGGAAGGATCTGAACGGTCTATTTCTAGGTCTCCTAAGGATACAATGATCTGGGACAGAGTCTGAGACAGGGAAATTCTTTGGGGCTTTATGACACTGTCAGCAGCTGTTTCCAGTGGTGCTCAGCAATCTCTTACTACCAGTCCATTTCTCTACAGAGTGGGTTCCTTGCAAAGAAAATAAATTTATTTCTCATAGTTCGGAGGCCGAGAGGTCCAAGGTTAAAAGGCCACACACATGCTGGGGACCTTCTTGCCTTCTTCCTAAGGTGGCACTGGACATCCCATGACACAGCAGAAAAAGCTTGCTAACTTGAAATCTCTCATCCTCTGCCAGTGAAGCCACCATGGCAACTACAGCCTCCACCCTAAGGACTCCATCTATCCGTCTACATTAAGTCTCATCAGCACCACTTGCGAAAACAATGGACATGACTTAGAGGATCGTTTCAGTACGAGGTTTGCAGACATCAGATATCTACACCTTAGCATTTACCTGTAATTCCCTTTCACGCTGTGATGGGAAAACCAAAGGTATGGTTGGATGGTGGTAAGCACTTCAGATGGTCCAGGTCTAGTCTGGGCTCCACCAATGACAGATCTTGAGCCTTTGGGAACATTATTCTTTTCAGGTCTCATTTTACCTGGGGTCATGAGTTGGCAAAGACTAAGCTAAGGTTTCATCAAGATGTACTGTACAATTCTTAGGCATAGCTCTAGCAGCTAGTGTATAGGAGTATCCTGATTCTGTGAAGCTATTCCTAACCACTGCTCTCTTGGTCTACTGGACATGACACTTCAAAGATTACCAGCCCTCCAATTCCGTATTTTCCTAACAAACAAACTTCTCCCAAAGAACAAGTGCACACTACGATCAGTGTTTACAGACAGAATTCAGACAGAAATCTATCCATCAATAATGGCTTGTCTTCCAACGGTTCCTAAAGGAAGGCCCTCTCCTTACTTAAAATCGTTTTTAAAAGATCATTTACTCAGACATGCTTAATGTAAAACATGATGTAGCTATTCAGATACACTTTTAAAGTTCTTCAGTGTATTTTCTTCTTCTAAAAAGTGCATTGAGGTTATGGTCTTATTTGAAATAAATCTACTTAAATGAAATGCAAACACAATAATGAATCACTGAATTTATAAATACATCTTAAATTCCAAAATTGTTCACTCGGTGGTAGGCAGTGAATAACTGATGAAGAGATTAACTGGCAGAATAACAAGATCTGGACGCAGAAACTGAGTTATTTGATGAAATTTTCTTTTGTAACCCATCAAGTAAGCATCAGTAACAGGGATATTCTTAATTTATCCTTATTTCACTGGACTTCATTCTCCCCTTTAAATTTTCTTTCTTTTTTTTAAAAAACCATGTGATGATCTTTTAGGGTTAAGTTAACACACTGAACTAGAAATGGAGACGCATAATGACCTCATGGACTGAACGTATTTTATTTTAGGATGATGTTTAAATAGAGGTGGCTCAGAATTTTCCAGTTTAGAAATCCCCCCTCCCCCTCTCTCCCTCCCCTTTTATCCCCTCCCTCTCCCACCCCCTTCCCCTCCAACCTTTCCTTTTATCCTCTCAAAACTCCAGTTGGCTCTACTTCCAAGATGGCTGAGACTGTTGGGGCCTGATGTCATCCAGCAGAGGGCGCCCTTGGAGCAGATTTGGGTATGACCATGGAAAACTCTGGGAGGACAATGACAGTTTCCTTTACCAGAGGATGACTTTGTGTTATCTCAGTTTCACACTGACCTAAAAGGCAGCTCATTGGTCCTCCTTGAACTGTCTGAAAAATTCTGCTTGTAGTCATCACAAAAGTTCTCTGAAGACCTCATGTTTCGCTTCTATATTCAGGAGGAGGGGGTGGGGAACTAATTGTTTAAAAACAAAAACAAACAAACAATAGATTCAGAAATACACTACTGAGGATGGGAAATCAAGCAAATATCAACCAAGGTAGGTGAATGTGTCAGAGCAGCCGATATCTCCTCAGGCACAGGACAACTTCCCTTCTCTTAAAGGCAACGGTAGATGTTAGGGGCAGAGTTCAAATAACAGCACAAAATCAACACTGGGTCAGGAATGGATAGCACAGATCCATGTTCTGTCAGAGATCCATGTCAGAGCCCAAGAACAATCTTAGCAATGTTCTAATCTAGCAAATACACATATGTATGATACCCAGGGACCAAGCTCCAACACATAGCATACAAACCAAAATGAGTGCCAAGGAGCAGTGGGCATCTGGGATGAGACCCTGACTCTAAGACTTCCTGGCTCTGTCCCTTTGGTCAGGTCCCACAGGCAAGCTTTTTCAAGCCTCACTGTCCTTGTCTGAGTGAACTGAACCATAGAGTCTATGAGATACAACTCATGTCTCATGTTCTGAGTTGTGAGGCTACCATATAAGAATCGAAATTCAACATTTCCTTGGGGAAGCCATACAACGAAGGATAATGGTGTGGCCAGCCATCGCTATATGCATAAATAGGAACTTGGAGATGAGGGCTTTCATCGGAGACTTCAACCACATCCCACGTCAATCTCTTTCTGCCTGTTGGTCATCATCAGTGTAAGGGTAGGGAACATCGTTTCTTACCTTGTCTGTAGAGTCCAGGAGAGACTGGCAGAATGTCACCCAGTCACTCCACAGCCATGTTGACATTTCTGAATGAAGAGCAGAATGAAGGAACCAGGAGAAACTTCAAAGCCTGACTCCTCCACATAATTGTTGAGTACGTATCAGTCATGGATCTCAAGGTCATACAGTAATGGGTAGAATGGACCTGGAACATAGGCTAAATGTACCTTTTACCCAGTCACCTCCTTTAAAATCCCCGTGATCTATATGGTACTGCTTAGGTTGTCTTTTCCTGGTTGACCTTGGTGTCATGTGCTGCTTCTCCAAACAGAGCTCTGCAGACACAGGAATAGTACATCAGTGATTTCTGTGGAAGCTGGTGTTGACTGGTGTGCCATGGTTGGTTTAGGTCTTAGGTTGGTTTTAGTCAGTTCAATGGTCTTAAGTGCATCGATTTCCTTACTTGCTACCCTTACTTGGGTCCAGCTGACCTCTACTTGCTCCCTTGCTTGTGTGTGGAAGCCTTCTTGAAACAGTACTATCTAAAGCACAAGTGTTTCTGAAGCCAATTGTAAAGCAGGTTTGCAAACGCAATCATTCTTAAACCCAAGGAAACCAGTGTAAACCAAACACTTCCATGACATTTTTACATGAATCTTTACCTAAAGGCCCTTAGGTAACCTAAGAGATGCTATCCTGACAGCATCATTACAACAACCTCCTACAGAGGATCTCATAACAAGCCTTGGGACATACCAAGTTGGACTTCCAAGGGACAGTTCTGAGGCTCCCAAGCCATGTAACTGTAAACCTTCCTGGGACTCGAATGTGGGACACAGAGCTAAAGAATGGCTGGTAGAATGGAGACACAGCAGTCTTTTCAAACATGAGTGTCTTGAATGGGCTAGGAAGTAGACCACAGACAAGTCTAGACAGAGGTCAGCAGCCCAGCCCTCAAATGCAGATGGGCTCTGCCTTAGCCTAGATAATGATCTTTGTTATCTAGACACCCAGCGATTCTTCTAGACTTGATCTTGATCTTGAGATGGGCTAAGCTTCCTCCCCAAAGAACAAGGTTCTGGAGCTGGTTTTGTGCCTAACCAGTCAGTTACCTCTTTCCCACCTCCTCTTCCATCCAAGTACCACACACACATGCAGTTTCCCCATGGCATTGTGACAGCATGGTAGAACTACCACGAAACTATCAAAAGTCAAAAGGAGGAAAAACAAAGTTCAAATGGAGCCAAGTTGCTTCGGGTGAGAGTGCCCAGCTGATTGCTGCCCTGTGTCCAACAGCCAGGGGCTCACTGAAACACTCTACAGATCTTGCCACAGCCCAGTTCAGTGACTGGTGTTGACAGCCTATAACCCTCAGGAACATCTTGCTGGCCCAGCCTAGCCCTGAAGTCCTCCACACTCTGTCCCTGTCCATGTCTCTCTTCTTAGCCTTCAGGCTCCTCACCTCCTAGATTCTTGCTCCCATTCAAGCAGACCAGATTCCCTCCCACCTCCACATGCAGACTGACCCTCATGCTCATTTCCAGTTCCTACGATGCTGCTGCCAGTGAACCAGCATCCAGAAGCCACGGCAGCAGCCTAAGGGAACTTCCCACACCTCCTCCTCTCTCTGTGCCCTGCCAAAAAGCAAAAAGGAAAACATACTGGCAGCTTATTTTTACTTTAATAATATTTTTGTGTAACTATCAAGGACTCTTAAAGCCTCTTGCCCCTCCTGTGTGGTAGAAATAATAAACACGCCCATTTTATAAGGGAGATGAAGGAAGTGAGGCCTAACACACAGAAACGGAGTATGAATCATCCCCAGCAAGCAATGAGTCAGATGAGATGACCCAGGCCTTCTGACACTGGAGCTGGGGGCCCATTCACAAGGCCGGGCGTCCTGCCTACTGTTATTTCCAAACATTTAATATCGTCTGCAGATTCATGCTCCTTGCACTGGCTCACTTTTGATGAAGTTGTTTGTTGTGATGTGAACAGGCAACGGACTTTGTCTTTTCTAAGTTCTACAAGAACCTAAAACGTTTACGTATTTTACTAGGAGCTTTAAAGTTCCCCAAAATGGGGGACTTCTTGGGCAACCTTGTAATGAGAATTCGGAAGAGTTGCCCTGTCAAAAAATTTTGGGCAAGGCCAAAAGTCCAGCTGAATGATTTGCAAGTGCAATTATTCTTAAGCCCAAGGAAGCCGGTGTAAACCAAACCCTTCCCATGACATTTTTACACGAATCTTTACCTAAAGGCCCTTAGGTAACCTAAGAGATGCTATCCTGACAGCATCATTACAACAACCTCCTACAGAGGATCTCACAACAAGCCTTGGGACATACCAAGTTGGACTTCTAAGGGACAGTTCTGAGGCTCCCAAGCCATGCAACTGTAAAACTTGGAAGTGGGGACTCTTCCCCAAACCAGGTGGTGCTCTTCACTGGTGACCCATACCTCTTTTTAATACCTGCTGACAGTTCTGTTCTGTAGGTGCTGAGAAGCATAAGAAGGGCTGTGGTGAAGCTACTTCTTGTGCGATCCAGGTATTTTGAAATCCTGGGAAGACTTGTCAAAAGAAAGTGGTCATGGCTCTTCCTGCAGGCCATCCCTAGGGAAGAAGGAAAGGAATAAATGGCAGCCTGCCTCCAGAAGGCTGGTGAACAGGATAGGGTTGACAGCCTCAGGACACCCTTCAAGGCAATCCACCACTTTTAGAAAGCCAGGTACTTGTATAAAGGCCCTCCGTAGGGTGACTGCATAATACATAACCCAAACCAGGCATTTTAGCATGATGGAAGGAGCTATTCATGATTTATTTTAAAATGATAAAACATTATCTGAGGATAAAGGGCGTAAACAAAGAAGGCGAATCAGGACAGGTGATGGATGGCCTTTGCCATCGGTGTTAAGGTTGACAAGGAATGATTTCTACCCACGGAGCAATAACTCCCAGGAGAAAGGGTTACCACAGGCACAAAGGGGCATTATCGGAGCCTGCGTGGTTATCTGGAGACATTGGGGGGAAAAAAGAACACTATGAAGATCTGAAAGAGAAAGAAGGTGAGATGGAAGCATCCACGCCGCAGGGATTTGAGGGCTAGAGAGGATTTGAATGTATGGTAGGAAGAAGTCAAGCGGAAGCCATGAAGTACAGAGACTGCCAAGGGGTTCGGGCCCTCTGTAGGCTACTCAGGGAAAGGCAGAGTCTATTTGATATGGCTACAGTAGACCAAGGATGACAAGAAGGAGGCCCGGGCCAGGCTGGGCTTGGTTCTAATTACCAGTCTCTGCAGTGGACAAGCTGTCCTCCATTTCTAAGCATAGTTGAGCAAACCAATTCTCCCTCTCCGGGGTTTGCTTCGTGACCAGCCACTGCCCCTCTCCCCTGGCCAGTGATCTCAGTCAGTGAGCGAGTTTCATCCGAGGAAGATATCACCACTTCTGGTTTCACTACCGAGCACTTTCTCTCTCTAGCCACTGGAGAAGTGGGTCTAGACATTCGCAGGAAGGACCTTTTTGGGCAGTCCAACAAGGCCAGAAAACTGAAGGGGGTACTTTCAGGGGCTCTCCCCTTATTTGACATTTTACCTTCAAAGCACCCTCGTGAGACCTCTCTGCTTGCTTTCCAGGACTTGCACCCATGTCCAGAGTCCCTTTAGACCTTGGGGGCTTTCAGAGGCGTGAAGGTCACAGGATCCAAGAGGGACTTTCTCTTTTGGTCCCTGAGACCTTGGTGAGGTAGGTTAGGAGAGAGTAAGCAGAAATTCAAGAGAAATGATCGACAGCTGGAACAAGCCCCTATCAGCCAGGCCCTGGATATGGAGCACAAGAAGCCTTCCAGCCAGCTCTCAGGAGAGACAGAGGGGAAGAGGGGAAGGAAGAGGGGCAGCAGGAAAAGGGAGGAGTAGAAGAGTGGCCAAGGGCCTCACTAGAACTTTCTTCTTCGCCCCACCTCCAGCCTTACCGCCCTCCCTTATTTCCTCGCAACCCAGGAAAATGGGTCTGAGGCTGTGCGGTCGGGAAGGGCTGCGGGGTGACATCTCCACAGACGCTGCAGCTTGGCCCTGCAGGGTTTCTGGGGCCTTTGAAAGGCCACTTGTAAACTCTTGGTGCGGAGCGGAGGCAGCCGGGAGGAGCTGGGGCGCGGACAGGGGGAGACAGGTCTGCCTTCAGTGCCTAGAAATCAAAGCAGCCAACCTTGGGCTTTTTCTTCCCTTCACACTGAGGCACTTTTATTGGCGAGATGAAGGGAGGCAGAGAGGGCCTACAGCCCTCGCTTCGCTTTTGGAGGTTAATGACCCAGTTAGCAGCTCTTGGCTGAGTTTCCGACATTTTGCAGACATCAAGCCCCGCGCCTCTGCCAAGTACATTCTGTTCCCTGGAGCTCATCCAATGCATCTCAGATTACTATGTAATGCGACAAAGAGGGAGAGGTGGCTGGGAGGGGCCCGGAGAGCTGGGCGGGGTGAGCAGGCGGTAGGACGCAGAAGCCGGCTGGCCGGGAAGGGGATGCCGCTCTAAATGGAGCTGCTTTCCGGGGAGTCACATCCCTCGAGGGGCTTCTTAGCGGGAGAGTGAGCCCGAGGGGAGGGTGGATAGGCCTTGTCCTCCAGGCATCCTGGCCCGCAGAGCCCCGCAGGCTCCGGGATGCGGTGGGGGCGGGGAGCCGGAGACGGGGCGGGACGGCCCGAGGAGGGACCCAAGGGGCAGGGCCTAGGGGTTCGGCTCCGCCCTCCAGGCTGCCCCACTCCCACCCCAGCCGCTCCAGGGGTGAGCAGCCTGCGAGCTAATTATAGACCTGAATGGAAAGCGGCGCTTTTGAATGATCTTGTTGCTCCCACTGCCTTTCGAGGCTGAGGAGCAGGTGCGGCCCTGCTAGATACAAAGTGATTCATTTAAAAGCCCTCTGTCACGCACGCTCACTTACTGACACACAGGAATCCTTGTGCGCTCCACCACCCAGAGGATTCCAGAACTGGCTTAAAAAGACTGGAGCTCAGGAACGCAGGGCAGAGACCAGGGGACTTTTCACACCTCTTCACCACTCTTTAGTGATCTCACCGAGTAGATGAGAGAGGGTCCTAGGCCTTCTCAAAATGTTTAAAATGAGGGTCTTGTTTTACATGGTACAGCTGGAGAGACGGAAGCAGGGACGTGTTCTGAGAAGTGCCTGTGAGAGCCAGGGAGTCAATGTGAGGTTAAACAGAAGCTTGGGGTCCTGCCAGCCCCTCTCTCTGCCTGACCAGATTGGAACTTGAAGTCTCCAGATCCGAACCTCCTCCCTAGGTGTGGCACCTACCTGTTGCACCTCCTAGCCCCGGTCCCACCAGTAATCCAACTGAAGCTAGCAGGCAGTTAGCAGGTCTGGGAACAAGCAATGCTGGAAAGTGTCATTTTCCGGTGTGTTATGTGTGAATTAGTCCGATATGGCTCTGTCAGCACAAACCCATATGAGGAACTCTGGGGGGTGGGGAGGGGGGAGGGAAACACAGACTTTCTTTCCCGTCAGCATCTTAACACCCACCTTGGGTTCATACTCAGTTAGCCAAGACTTTTCCTGACCACGATGACCCATTCCAGTCTGCATAAGCACCATCAAGTTTTGTTCCCATTTAATGGAGTCCTTGCAGAAATGGAGTCTTGGAGGGAGGAGCTGACTGGCTCATGGTCATCTGACGATGAGTGTCTATGGAGAGAGCCAAAAACAGGCCTGCCTGGATCCTGAGATGAAGTCAACACATTTCTTTCTTAGGTCAAAGCGTCAGCCCACTCAGCTACAGAGAAACAATTGCCATAAGCAACCTGGATATTGGCTCTCTGGCCCCAGGCCTCTCCCTGTAGGTCTCCCACATCCCCATCTCCCATCTTCGTCCATGCTGGGCTCAGAGAACTATTGTTTTCTCTAGGCAAAAATCACTAAACTCAGCCGGTATATCTGACTTTAAATAAAAAGCCAACCCATCTCATCACCTGGACCTACCAGTACCACCTCACCTTTGCCTGACCATTTTGGACCCAACCTCCTCGAGACCGGCCTTTCCTGCCACTCCAGATCTCTATCCGTGCCAGTGGATAAAGATGCACACTGAGTAGCATGCTGAAAGAAACAGAAATTGGGGGTAGAGATTATTTTAATTCCTTCTCATTTGCTTCTTGGAAGGCAGTTATGTATCTTAGGCTTTGTAAGTCCCCACCCTCCCCAACATACACTGGGTTCAGCCCAATCCTTTGAACATAGTAAATGAAGAAATACAATCACAAACTCACACGTGACTGTGCAATATTGTATGTACCTAAACTAGCAGTTGTCACATTTCTCTGAAAAGAGATGAATTTGAGCTTTCACGTATCAGCCTAGGTTCTGCTCTGCTCTGTAGTACGTATTATTTAATCTGCCTGGGTCTCTGTTTTGTTCTCTGTTAAAGTGGACATAACCACAGCTTCTAGATGCATTTGCTGCAGGCCTGGCTCAGGAAGGAACACAGTGCTCAGAAAATCTCTTCAACCAGACTACCTAATTGAGAATCTGAATTCTATTTTCTGACTTGGATGCATTTTTAAGGTTCCGTGTGTCTCAATTTCATCAAGTATAAGAGGATAACAATAGTACATGCTTTATAATTATGTGGACGAAATGAGTTTAAATGTAAAGGGCTGAAAGATATGCCTGGCACATAGTTAAGTGTTCAGTAGAATAAAGATGAAACATATATATAGGGACTTCCTAGAATAATGCCTATCAGAGAGTCCACACTCACTAAATAGCCACTGTATGTTTTCCCCCCTCATTTTTAGAATGGAATTCTCCCAAGATTAAATTTGAATACTATATATGAAAAACTTGTGGGGATCTGTAAGACAGCTCACAAACTACAATATTAACTTTGTTGCTAGTGCACTGATTCGGTAAACATTATGTATCAACTATGTGTGATCATTCTTGATGTATAGAGGTAAATAATGCCCATGCCTTCCAGGGAATGATAAGTAAGTAAGGACCTGTTGTGAATACACAAATATCTAATACCAGGGAAAACTGGTGCTCACGTTGATTCGCACAAAACACCAAGTGTCATAAACACGAGAAGCACAAGCAGATGCCTGTAGGTGGGATCAGGGTTTGGGAAGAAATGCCGTTACGGTAGCGAGAACACAATGCATCCTGGAGGAATTGTCAAGATCTAGACACTTAGAGATGACAACAATTCCCAGTTTAAAAAAAAAAAAAAAGGTAGACCCCACCTAGGAATGGAAAGGGCGTGGATTCTCCACACTGCAGGATTGCCGGTGCTGAGAGAACACAGCCCAATCAGAGAAAGAACAAAAGTAAAGACAGCAGACTGAAGAGGGAGATCTGGAGGTCAAGTGCTCCAGGGAGACCACAGCAAGCCGGGAGGGCCCGTGGGTCCCACTGAGGAGAAGGAGACAATATTCTGAGCGCAGCCTCATGGTCAAGCTGAACAATTGCCTGTATTGAATATGGACATGGGATGGAGGAGGGCTTCTCTGAGACCAGAGCTGATGTGACAAGGACCACAGTGGGCTCCTGCTACTCCACAGTACCTTGATTTTCACAGTTGATGTGTACTTTCACGTGCCATCTTTTACACTGGTCTGTGAGCTCCATGACATGTGGAAATGGGGATCTCCATTGCTTACATACTCCTGAGTATACCGCAGGGACTTGAGCTAATGAAAACTCCCAGGTCCCATGGCTTACAGGACAGTTGAAATGGTCCAGAAAGTAGGTAGCCCTAGGAACAATTTAAAATTGACTAAAAGGGAGTGCAGAATGTATCATAGAACCATTCAAATCTCCCCATCCACACTCCTGTGTGTGTATGCATACCTCTTCAAAACAATAAAACAAAATCAGAAAGCATGCTGGAGAAAAATAGAATGTGAAACTTAAAACTGAAAGACAATCCCTTCCATGCCCCTCCATCCCTCGGGGCTTGCTTAATTAACCATTTCTAAGTTCAGTCCTTCTTTGATTAAAAAATAAAAATGAAAGGAAGGAAGAGAAAGGGAGGTGGAACATGCTGGAGAAAGCTACCAACTTAGGCAAGTCGTTTTATTGTTTTCTAAAGCCCTCTCGAACTGGATGCCGTCCCAGCTCAAGTCAGAAAATACAAAAGAGATCCAACTGGTTTCAGTCACTACGGATTACAAGCAACTGAAGAAGCTTTGCCCACGGTCCTGGTCCAAACTTTTTAAATTGTCCATGGCCTCACTGCCTTCTGGGGGAGGCAGTTTGGTTCTGGACTTCTACAACAGAGGCACAGAATTCCCGCAGTGGAAGGAACAGCACCAAGAAGTTATAGGATTCATCCTTTTTCTGCAATAAGAGGAAACAAAGAAAAAGGAGAGAAAAAAAACGATGTGGCCAAGGCCACCCAGCTCACTAGCGGTTGAAAAGAGGACCTGAGACTTTGAATTTCGGAGTTAGTGCTCTTCCCGTAAACCATGCCACTTCAAAAGGGAACTCGTTTTGCAGGAATAGGGGAGCTCTGATAGAAAAAAGGCCCAAATTTGAATCCAGTTCTACTGTATACATGCTTTTAGCTGTTAGCAGGAAGCCAGATCTTCCGTAATAGCAGCAGCCATTATTGCAGAGCAGCTACTTTATGCCAGGCCCTGGGAGCATGAGAAGCAGTTGAGCCAGAGTGTACCCAAGTTCATCTCACTCTGAACTCCACGTTCTTCCTTGCAGCACACTGCTGCTGTGTGCCTCTTTTTCTCATCTATGAAGTCTAAAAAGGACTATACCCTGTTTTAGAATGAAAACGCTAGGCATGGTTGTGCAGGCCTGCAATCCTAGTGTTTGGGAAGTGGAGACAGGAGCGTGAGGTCATCTTCTATTTCCTAGCAAGTTTGAGGCCAGATGAACAGAGATGAAGGACAAAAAAAAAAAAAAAAAAAAAGAACTTACCACAGCACTTGACACATAGTAGGTGCTATCTAAACCTTCAGATAGTATTTTGTAGAAAAAATTTTGAACGTGTTGTGTTCTATTTTAGATCTCACCGTCTCGATTATATAACTAAAGAATGTTAGATACTGTCACTCATCCTCACTGTACTTCTCTGCCCTGCCCTTCTGGTTCCAGGTGTCTCTGACCACGTGCTTTCTTCTTTCAAAGGGTTGGCTTCCAACAGTGGGAATCCAAGCAGAATAGGTAAGGCAGGATGGGGAATCAACGTTCTCCCTTACTGTGGGTGTGCTGAACCAAATAGTTCAGACCCAACAAGAAAAACTCCAACCACTCACAGATCCAATCCAGGGCCTGGTAGACTCTTCCAACCAGGGACCAGGGCATACGAGCTGGTGTTGGAAATACCCAAGATTGGCAGCCTGTGAAGTGCTGAATCATAGGAGCAGGGGCCAACCGATTCCTAACAAAGACAGACAGACTTTTAGCTAGGAGGATAAAACCGGGTAGGTAGATCATCAGGGAAGGAAGATAAAGACCAAGCTTAGAGCAAGATCCAGGTAGACAGAAGAGAGATTACAGCAAATCCAGAGGTTCAGAACATGGCAGATGTGTCCTTTATTCTCCTCTGATTACAAAGGCCAGTAAGTACCATGAAAAAGTTGCTTATGGGTACAGCAGGTTGGAACAAAAATACAAAACCATTCCTAGAGATGATGTCACCATATTCAGGGGAGTTGTCTCCTGTGTAGACGGTGGGAAGTACAAAGGAGAGGATGAAGAAATGGAAAGTGGGGGCTTTAACTATGTGTGTTATGCTTGATTTCCTTTAGGAAAATGGAGATCTGAGACAAATAAGGAAAACTGTGAGCATCTGCTCTTCCTGATGATAAATACATGACATCTGTTAGAGCCTTTCTGTATGATTACTATTTAATAATTTAAAATAAAGACATAAAAGTAGTAAATATTTAAAATCTAATACACTTTATTAATATCTGTCACTGTAGAAAAAATCTGGGCATTTTATGAATAAAAACATAGGGAGAAAATGTGTTTGAAACGCTACAGTGTTGGCTACCTTGCATGGTATTTCCAAGCATTGAATCAGGTCTGACTCCAGTAGGACCTTGGCAGTGGGTTTGGATGTCGATGCCCACACATGTGTGGAAGGAGGACCTCTGGATTCCTTCAGTCATTTGGCCTCCCCTCCCCAGCTGACCTGCTTGGCTAGAAATCCCATGCCATTTTCATTTAGGAATTGGGATCTTGCACTCATACATATTTACACACACACACACACACACACACACACACACACACACGAGACTTGGTAACAATCAAAGCTAATGTTACAAACGCTACACAATAAAATTTATGAATGACAGACTAACAAGGCTCAAACAGCGCCATCAACCAGGGAACCTAGTGGCATTTACAGAAACTCCCCCCACAGCAACAGCATTTGTCCTGTCTACATGTACATGGCACATTCACCAGTAGAAACTCTCCTGAAGTACAAAGGTTGTGTCCCCCTTGAAGCAGAGCTCCTCAGATCCTCACTCAAAAACAGGTTTCACTGTACATCAAAGTTTGGAAGCGTCTTGCCTCTGACTTCAATGTGACAGCATTCTGGGACCATGTAGTTATGGGGGAAGCAATATTAAGTGCAGAAATGCCTGGGGGAATGGAGCATTCTGTGCTAGACACTCTATGCTAGACGGCTTAGTAGAGGGAGGCATCAGCTGAAGAGGGTTCTGCCTGCCACTTACCCACAAGAGGCTGTGTGTGAGGCCTTTTCACTTCCCCTTCCTGGGGACTGACTTCCTCTTGGGCAAAACTGAGTCACTAGACTCTAGTAACTAGATCACCAAGATAATTTTCATTTCTACCTTCCTGTGACTATTTTTGTGTTCCTTCTAATTGCCTGGGTCTTCAAACAAAGGGTACCAGACATCAGAGGCCTACATAGACTGAACTGTTTTCCCCCACAGTCCTGGATATGTTCAGACATATCCCTAAGGGTTCCATGAGGACATATTTACAAACAGCTTCCAACAAGCAATAAACTGACAGAATAAGCCTTGCAAGAGAATCCTCTATACCAGACAATTTAATTCTGAACAATAGACCACATGAGGGTGTATAAATAACTAATTATACTACACAACATGAACAGTTTTTTGGATGATTGCAAAATTGGGGAGGAAGGAAATGCAATGGTATTTATATATTTGGGCTTCAGTCAAAGATTTCATATTCACTCTTAAGCAATTTTACATACAAAATTAGCTCAAACTAGAACATGGTCAAACAACTCAAAACTGGCAGCAATCTGTTAGCCTGGGGGAGAGTTTGTGTCCAAGCATTCAGGGAAATAGAATGGAGGGTTGACTGTGTTTTCCTGCAGTTTCTATGGGATGCTCTGTGGGTGGTACCTTGGTCCCTGAAGTGACCCACAGAGAAGACAGCAGTAGAGACTTACACAACATGTTCCAGGATGAAGTCCAGCTTCCTTTGACATACACTCAATTCCTCCCTTTCCCCTGGATTTCTACTGTCATCCATGGCTGTGCTGAGCCTTGCAGATGCAGAAATTGACGTGTTCATGGGTCGCTGCATACTCAGTGCCTGCCACCACTTCTAGGATACATACAAGGTTCTTAAAATTCACTGTTGGGTCACTTAATGAAATGAATAAGTTATGGTCCTTACCCAGATACATTTCTTGGCCTAAAGGATGACAGTTTACCACAAAGGATGCTTATACATATATTTACTGAGATACAAGGCTCTTTAAGCAAAGAGGACAGAGAAGTTAATCTTAACCCTGGGGACTGTCAAGGGCCTTTGCATTCCCATTTTCTCATGCTTCGTGGCTCCTTAAAGCCTGTCATAGTAGATATTGGCAAGATAACTATGAAGACAGATATTCTCTCATTGTCTATTGCTGCAGCAATTTTTAAACAAACACATGAGTATAAATATTAATACTGAGTTGTGCTATGTGTTTTGAAGAAACAGAATATGATATTGTAAGCTAACATGAGGTAAGGGCAAGGAGGAAAGAAAGATATGAGCTTACTTCGAGGGGCTTAGGGAATGACCTCTTTGGAAGTGCCATAAAAATGAATAGGGTCCAGCTATGATCCTTAGGGGTATATTGTAAGTATTTGGCATTTATTGAATAAATGAATACATCTTTATAAACGAAGGTGGACTTAAGAAGAACTTGGAAGATTCTGGGGGAAAAAAGAGTCATATGAGAAAAGAATTCCAGGGGGGCAGATCAATTAACCCAGAAGCAAAGGGAAAACCAGTACAGCAAGAGGCAAGTGCAGTAAATGTGGGTCCCCCAGTGTGTACCCCAAAAGACGTGCCAAGGGGCAGCAGTAGCAACTCTCGGTGGATCCTGAGACAAGGAGTACACTGAAAAGACGTGCCTCTCAGAAAGCTGTCTCTAGAAGCTTCCTAAGGGCTTGATGGGGGGGGGGGGAATACAAAGGGGTCAGCGGGCTGGTAAAAGTGGTCCAGGGCCAGATAGGGAAGCTGTGGGTGAGACAAAATGGCATGGCTGCAGAATGACCTCAAATTGTGTGGGAGGGGAAAGCGGAAGGCCAATTCAGCAGTAAGACTCAAAGCTTTTGTCTGGAAGTGCGTGCCAAGAGGGAGAAGCTCTTAATAAAGATGACAAGCACAACAAAAGGAAGAAGCCTCCAGGGTGGAAAGAGAGATCACTAGAGACATCTGATACTGGAGGTGTTGCAGAGCCACCAGAGGGGACTACCCAAGGGGGAACCAGAGTCCCCAAAATACCCCAGGCCAATCTCTTCTACAGTTTTCCAGCACAGAAACTCAACTGGAACCTAAATCAGTGGTTCAGAAGAATAATTCTAGGACTCTTCAGGCTTCTAAGATCCTGCACCTGCTGGACATGGGTAGCAGAGACATACTTTGTATATTAGACTATCGTGACAACCATAAACATTGCTATTGGGCCATCATCACAACTGGGTCACCATTGAGACTGGGTCAACATTGTTACATCACTTCTCTGAATACCTTCTTCTGCACCCATCCTACTACTGCGTCAAACTTGAGCTCACTCTCTCCCACTCCATGGCCCTAAAGAGCCAAAACTAAGTTCCCCCTGCTTTATTGAATCTTGCAACCAAATTTTAAAACCAGTGAAACATGGAGGGAGGGGTTTCACACACAGATCTAGGGTGGGAAACGTCGGGAATGTTGAAACCCCAGCTTTGATGGATAGAAAAATGGCATGTCTCAGCGTTTCTGAACATAATTAATGAGGGCCCCCAGCCAAGCCTGCTATGGAAGATTACTCAAGATAAAGGGTTAGTTGGCTATGGCAATCAACAGAGGGAACATTGTTCCTCAGCCGCCATCTAGTCAGGAGTGAGAACAGATGAGGCTGCAGTGATATAGACATCCTCGGCTCTCAAAGGCATTTTCCTAGAAAGCGAAAAACAAAGGCAGGATATGGGTTTAGCTGGCTGCTTCCCTGGGAACCCTGCTGCAGCAGAATTGGCCCCTCATATAGGCCAAGAATGAAGCGTTTAAATTACTACCAGGGAGAGCACAGGGTCAGAAGTTCCTAGAAGCACTTCCTATTTGAATCAAAGCAGCCCCGGCGGGGTAGGGCAGAGTCTGAGGTCAAATGCAAAGTGATGTTTAACTCTAACCTACACATCAGCCCGTCGAAGCACTTAACTACTTAAAGGTGACTACAGATTGTGCAGCAGCCGCTAAAGGTGCAGACATGTCTGCAGTTCCTTTCATCTACCAAAGGCTGCTGTCTGAAGCTTTCTCTTTCTGGTTAGCCTGTTTGCTTGTTTTGAGCCCAAGCTGGTCTACATCACCATGTAGCAGTGGATGGCTTGAACATCCTTCTGAAGTATGAAATTCCAGGAATGTACCACTATGCACTGTAAACTATAGTTTGAGCCTTTCTACAGAGCTAAATATATGACTGTAAGGCAAGCAGTCCACATCACTGGCTTACACTTCTGAAAGATGCACATTGTTTTCTTTTTACTTTCAAAGTTATTTACTTTGTGTGTTTGTTGTTTTGTTTTGAGACATCGCTGTGTGGTCCAGGCTGGCCTCAATCTGAGTATCCTCCTGCCTGAGTCTCCTACATGTTGAAATAACAGACATGTGCTACCACGTTGGGTATTTACTTTGTTTCTGATGTTGACATTCTTCCTTTTCTTTTCTTTTGTTTTCTGGAGACAGGGTTTCTCTGTGTAGCCCTGGCTGTCCTGGAACTCACTCTGTAGATCAGGCTGGCCCTGAACTCAGGGATCCACTTGCCTCTGCCTCCTGAGTGCTGGGATTAAAGGTGTGTACCACCACCGCCTGGCTTGATATTCTTTTCATGTCAGAGAAAGCAACACTGAATGAGAAAAGTCCCAAGTTCTAAACCAGTCCCTGGGCCTTGGTCAAGTATCAAAATGAGAGGGTGGTTCTCAGGGTGGTTCTTATGATAGATAGATAGGTAGATAGATAGATAGATAGATAGATAGATAGATAGATAGATAGATAGATAGATAGATAGATAGAAATAGATAGGTAGATAGATCTCTCTCTCTCTCTCTCTCTCTCTCTCTCTCTCTCTCTCTCTCTCTCTCACACACACACACACACACACACACACACACACACACACACACACACACAGGAAAGACTTTGGGACTAATATGCCCTCTCCGGTGTAAGAGTGAAGTCTTCACTGACTAGGCCTGTCAGATGGATTTTCTTCAGCTCCAGTCACTGCTCTATTTCCCAGAGGACCATGAAGCAGCTGGTAAGATGCTATTACTTCCGCTTCTGATTTCTCCTGTCTGTCTCCATCGAGAACGACCTAACTGTGAATCATGTCTGCGGGGCACAAGGCTCTTCAGCACTGCCAGACTGGGAAGGCTGCATCTGTTAGAGTAAACACAACAGGAGGAGAATAGTGGATTTAGCTCTCCATTAATAATCCATCAGCAGGCAGAGCCGAACAGATAGAGAAAACTGGATCAACCAGCCTTATCTAGAATGTTCTCAGTACAAGGGGCTTCATTATACCACGTGGGAATTTGGACCTCGATCTTCCTAGGCTTCTGTCCTGACTCGCAAAGTCACCAAACTTTTCACATTTTCCTTCTCAATCTCCTGTGGCTAATATGACAACTTATGAAAAGGTATTAGTATTAATTTAAACCCTAAAAGTATCATAGGGTAATCCCTTAAACATATTTGGCTTCTTCCCTTCAACTAGAGCTAGAGAAATGCAATAATAACTATTAATTAATAACAGTAATAATTAATAGTGTCTGCATAGTGTGAATGCTCTTTAGTTAGCCACTGCTCTAAGAGCTTTGCCTACATTAACTTTCTAAGTCTTCTCAACAAGACAGACCAGTGTTTCCATCCCCACCTTACAGGGCTCAACCCACGTCATCTGCCGGTGAAGCATACTCACCCGCCAGACAGCAGTGTGGCCATGACTGTGGACATTAACTCATAAAGGCTTTCAGTTTTATATTCTGGAGTCTGGCACAAGGGCTTTTATCCCCTTACTACTGTGGAATGACTTCCTAGAAAACATTCGCTGTTGTAATATGCTAAAAGTTATTTCCTGTCATTTAGCATGATTCACCTTCCTGTAAGCTTGGTAGCTGGACGTTAGCTTTCCCCCACCTAAACTGCCCTTGATAGTGTCCACACATGACACAGTTCTCTGCTCTCAAAGAGTAAGTACCATAAATAGACGCTGAAGTTATAATTCAGTGGTAGATTGGATTTCATTGACCTGGTGTGGGGAAATGAGAAGACGTTTGGGTCGTTTCCAAAAGAAGACTGGGGCCTGGTGAGATGGCTCAGGTGGGAAAGGCACTCACTGTCCAGCCTGACAACCCGAGCTTGATCCTGAAAACTGAGTTCAGCCCCCAAGAAAGCACATGATGGAAGGGGAGAACTGACCCCCACAGGTTATCCTCCGATCTTCACACGGGTATGGGGCAGGTGCGCACGCACGCACACGCACGCGCGCGCACATACACACACACACACACAAACACTGGATGGATAGATGGATGAATGGATGGATGGATGAATGAGCGGGTGGATGAATATTTTTTATAAAACATAAGGTGGAGACTGGTTCTGGGAGGCTCGTATGTGTCTGTTCTGGAAGCCTACGGTCAGCCTTTCCTCCCCAAGGCGCCCATGTGTGGAGCAGAAAAGGGAAGTACCTCATGCATATTTGCTTATGATGTTTGATCTCTCCCACAGGCAGATCTGATCTCTGCTGACCCCTTCAGAGGCACTACTGGCTACAGAACTAAACAGACCTCACAGGCTTCGGTCCTCCCACTCTGTCTGGGACTAACCCTCTTCTTCATCACTCTTTTCCATCAAACTCCAGGCCTTTTGCTCTCCCTTCTATGCTTTACAAGCTTCCCTGCAGGGAGAGGGGTCTGTCTTCCAATTCTTCCTGCAATCTAGGAAGTCTTCAGGACTCTGATTTGGCTTTCTTCAGTTGTGTGTCCCAGATAACCCTGCTTCACAATTAATTACCCTTTTCTTCATGGGTTTTCTACACCACAAAATAATCTGTCTAACTTAGAACCCAGTCCCTGACCATCTTATATACATTTTATGTGTGTGTCTGTCTGTACCAGCAGAGCGCATACCTAATTGGTCCAGTGAAGGTCACGTTAATTTCTGAACAGTCCTTCTAGAAGACACTGTCACTGAATTTGGGGTTGCTTGGATTGCGTTCTTATATAGCAGGGTGAAAGTATTTTGGGGTCTCTGTTTTGACTTGTAATCCTATCCCAAAGACTAAGCCAGCCAATGAATTCCTTTCACAGTGACTGTGTGGTAGCACAAACTCTGAGAACCAAGAGGGAAATTCAGCCACAAGCATTTCAAGATTTATTTAAGTAAAGACTTCATCCCACCAGAAAGCATGACTGTGATTTCTTTCATTATCCAGCATAGGAATAAGAATTACTAAAGTGATTAATTAGTAGCAGGAATCATTTATTTTTAGAAAAGAAAATTAATAAGGCACAATGAAAACATAGAATCTCATTCAGATGTTCTTTACATATACTCTCTCATAATAACTTTATGGTACTTTATAGCTGATAGATTATGCAAATACTCTTCATATTTACACAGAAGACAGATTCATCGCTAATTTAGAAAGAAGAAAAGCAAGGTCTGGCAAAGAAATGGCTGCTTATTAAGTGCTACATCTCATTCTCAATCCCAGGACAGCCGACTTCTCCCATAACATTGTTAATGGGCATAGGAACCTCCCAGGCAGAGTCTTCTAGTTCAACAGTTTCCTCTCTGGACTCATCCTGCCATTGCCCTGTGTCTTGCCCCAACTAAGAGCTTCTTAGTTCTCTCAGGGCTGGAGAATTGTGGCTCCAGCATGATCCAGTGTCCAGAAACTGCCAGACCTCTCAAGACACTTCAGAGACTCACTTTCAATATTTTAACTGCTTCCTCTGCCTTAGAAAATACCCTACTTTCTTTCTGTCTAACCATCTCCTCCCGATCACCTTAGTCCCGCCTAAGGAAGTGCCTTATGGATTCTAGATGAAATGGGTTAGATAGCCGGATTCACTATCAAAATGAACTGAACACTCATCTGTTTCAGCTGAGCTTGAGTTGACTGTGTGCGTTCCCAGTGCTACTAACCCAGCCAGGCACATGGAAGGTAGTACATTCGTATTGCTGCAATAAGTACAGAGAACAGGAAATAACAGCAAGTCTTCTGCTGAGAGCGATGGAGACAATTACAATGAAATCTAGCATTGCTGTTGACTGCCCTTCCTTCGGAGGTAGTGTGAAGGGCTGGAATCGGGAAACTGGCACCGTCGTATGCCTTCCGGACTACTTGACTTTGTGTCAACTGAACCCAAACTGAACCCAAACTGAAGCCTTTGTTTATCATTTCTCCCTGAAAATGCCACCCACTGCAGAGCACAAAGGTACTACGTCTGGTCTGCACCTGTTTTTATTCTGTATCTGTGCGTTATGGCTATAAAAACGAAACGCTAAATGCTTTGCAAATGGGTTTTGTCTTGTGGCATCTGGGCTGCATAAGCAAAGGAATCAACGTCCCTGGCAAGAGGCTTTCCTCCACTCTCCTAACTGTAGCCCAGGACTACTAAGGTAAAAATGGAAGAAACACACATAGCGTAAACTATCAGGGAAGCCCAACCCTCTCCACTCCATACTCTCTTCTCCGCGAGATTTCCTCGATTGCCTCTTCATCAATTCTCTCTTGAACCTATTCCTAGAGTGCAGGGAGACTACCAGCCACACCATATGTCCTCTCAGCCAGTTGAGTCTCAGGTCCTCAGATGCTGGGTAACACTGCCCACTGCGGAGGGTGGAGGGAGAGTCACCACAATCCACTCTAAAAGGCACATGTGTGACAATGGATTCGTCTAATCACTGTTAGGAAATACAGTGACTACTGGAGACATCACCATCTCAGCAAAGTTCACTATCAGTTGTTAAGCTTCCGTCGAAAGGGAAAAAGCAACAAACAGTGGTTGGAGCCAGGTGAAGTGTGCTGTGACCCTTTCTTCTGTGACCCATCCTTACCGAAGACCAAGAGGCCATCCCTCCTGGGACTTAAAATAGTTGTCCAAAGAAGGCACCAGGAACCACGATCCATTCAGTGAAGCCGTGACTAGCCCCATGGTGCTTCAGCAAGGCTGAGATTAGAGGTGGGCATGGCACTGGTTGGGAGAGCTTTCTTATGGGGGATTGTGAAGATGAATCCTAGCTATTGCAGGCCCCTACAGAAGTACCCTGGAGTAGACTCGCTAAGAGTACTTAGGAGAAGGCAAAATCTGCCAGAATCCCTATTCAAGGGATTCTGCCTCTGTTTCCAGGTGACCTGGGTCACCAAACAAGGCACTTCTCTGGACCTCAGGCTGCTCTGCCATGAGATAAAAATAACCGTGTCTTGCCAACTATGTAGAATTCTTGTGAGGCTGGAAGGAGATCATGGAGGCGGAACAGACTTAAAAAAAAAATCTATGCCTCTATACACTCTGAGCAATTTTTGTAAGCATACATTGGGTTGGAAAGACAGGGAGAAATTGTTTTTTCTCCCTCGTCTGGAACTTGGAATCGTAAAACAGCTAACTCAGCAGCTTCAGGGCACACCTCGGGGAGGAATCTTGGCTTCCTGCCTCTTGTCCTAATTGTTGAAAATCCAGCACATTGCTCTAGAATAGAATGTGTCGTATAGGTGTGATCTGGAAAGCGAGGCCGGAAGGGCCGTGTGTCACACTTTGCAGCTACCTCCCTCAGGACCCTAAGTCCTTTCAACCCTGTACTTTCTCCTCAGGCCTCACCTTCAGAAGTGGGCTCAGAAAGGAAGCGCTGAGGGCTGGCTGCTTCTGGGAACTGCTTTTTTGGCATCCAGCTGATCCTAGCTGTCTGTTAGGGGAAGTGTTCACACTGTGTTTTGAAGATGAAGCCTGGGTTGTGAAAGGTAAAGTGAATGGCCCAAGGTCCGGAACTCTTGTCTAAGCTCATGATCCTTGTGGATACTGGATGTGAGATCTTGTATGGCAATGTAAGATCCGAGCTCTAGACTAAGCTGAGCCAGAGGGGTAGGCCAATCAGGCCTCACTCTCTGAAGTATTTACTCCCAGTAAGGTTTTAGAGCTCTCTCTCTCTCTCTCTCTCTCTCTCTCTCTCTCTCTCTCTCTCTCTCTCTCTCTCTCTCTCTCTCTCTGTGTGTGTGTGTGTGTGTGTGTGTGTGTGTGTGTGTGTGTGTGTGTGTGTCTCCAGAGTCTCTATAATCTGGTAACAGCAGCAGAACAACAGCAGCAACAGCTTGAATAGGGACTCTGGCAGGTTTTGCCTTCTCCTATGTACTCTTAGCTAGTCTACTCCAGGGTACTTCTGTGGGGGCCTGCAATAGCCAGGATTCATCTTCACAATCCCCCATAAGAAAGCTCTCCCACCAGTACCACACCTACCTCTAACCTCAGCCTTGCTGAGGCACCATGGGGCTAGCCATGGCTTCATCGAAAGGATCGTGGTTCCTGGTGCCTTCTTTGGACAACTATGGTAAGTCCCAGGAGGGATGGCCTCTTGGTCTATGGTAAGGATGGGTCACAGAAGAAAGAGTCACCAGCAGGAGTGGACTCTAGGCTCTCAGAAGCTGTGTGTGTGATCTTTCAGAGTAGTTTTTTTAAATGTTTTTATTTTATAATTAATTTAATTTTACATATCAGCCATGGATTCCCCTGTCCTTCGTCCTCCCACCCCCCAGCCTTCGCCCCCAATCCACCCCCCATTCCCACCTCCTCCAAGGCAAGGTCTCCCCTGGGGATTCAGCCCAGCCTGGTAGATTCAGTTGAGGCAGGTCCAGGCCCCTTCTCCCTGCTCCAGGGCTGAGCAAAGTGCCTCAGCATAGGCCCTAGGTTCCAAAAAGCCAGCTCATGCACCAAAGACAGATCCCGGTCCCACTGCCTGGGGGCCTCCTAAACAGTTCAAGCTCATCAACTGTCTCACTTATCCAGAGGGCCTGGTCCAGTTCCATGGGGGCTCCTCAGCTGTTGGTTCACAGTTCATGTGTACCCACTAGTTTGGCTATTTGTCCCTGAGCTTTTTCCGATCATGGTCTTGATATCGCTTGCTCATATAATCCCTCCTCTCTCTCGCTGGTTGGACTCCTGGAGCTCCACCTGCGGAGTAGTTTTTTCTATCTGCTTCAAGAATGGGGAATACTGGCCCCAGGACCCCCCTTAATGCAGAAATGTCAGTGTTAGAATCTCTACCCCAAACTGGTGTTTCTAGTGAAGCATACTCCTTTTTGCAAGGTGGAAGCAGATGTGCCCCATGTAGCTCTTCTCCAGCTCCCCCAGGTAGCTCCACCTCATAACAACAGTGCACCAGGACTACCCCAAGTAGGGGGGGTGGGGGGGTGGGGGGTATGGGGGGGTCCTGGTGTGAGCTCTGGGAAGTCGGACACCTTTGGTCGTAAGAGATTTAGGCCCGCAGGCTAGTCGATTCTGACCTGTATTAGTCACATTTTCTGTGACCAGTTACTGCTGGGAAGAGACTCTGGAAGGGTTTCCCAGTCCAGGTTGCCCTGGAGGAGGAAATACAGACTACTGCCTAGGCCGCTTTTATGCTAGTCCCTTTCAGAAGAAAAGCCCTTGGCCTCCCCTGACCTCTGGCAGCTGCCAGGGGAGGTAATTCAGGCACCTGTATTTCTGAGGCGGCAGCTGGGTGCAACAAGGTATACTAGGTTCCTCTTTGGGTTTGTATGTGCTGACTTAGAGTGACTCTCTGGAGCTGAATTTGTCCCTCAGCAGGGTGACAGCCACAGTCTTGGGACTTAAAAAAAAAAAAAAAGCCCAGGCATAGACGTTTAGGTCTCAGAGCTTGAGATGCCCTAGAGCACTCTTGGTAAGTGGTGGTTTGGCAGGGAAAACAATACGGATTTTGTAGCATCCAGGGAAAAGGAGAAGATTCAGTTATCCCCGTGACATGACTGGACTTGGCTAGACACCTACAGTCTATGAAAACAGACTAATGTGTCTCATCTGACCTCTGCTGAATCAGACGAGCATTGCCCAGTGATGCTCTTCTGACCGAGTCCAGGAGCTCACAGTTGGAGGGCTGTAGGATTGGCTTAGAGCAGCTGCCCTGCCCAGACCTGAGAGCCTGAAAGGTCCAAGTGCAGTTAACGCCTTCCACCTCCATGCCTCTTCTCCAGACACTTGTGCACGTGAAAAGCTTGTCAGGGAAGCACGTCTAGACAAAAAG
Source organism: Peromyscus californicus insignis (assembly GCF_007827085.1). NCBI lineage: Eukaryota > Metazoa > Chordata > Mammalia > Rodentia > Cricetidae > Peromyscus > Peromyscus californicus. The sequence continues at coordinate 1,422,108 of NW_026294536.1, read as the reverse complement.
TGGAGGCAGGAGCTTGTGTCAAGAATGCCCCAGTTGGGTCCTGGCTGATAAGCAGCACATGCGTGGTCAGCATTGTTGGGAGCAAGTGAACAGAGACTCAGGCAGAGGTTGAATTACAAGAGTCTAGGTAGAGTAGGTACACGTTCTCATACCTGGGCCAGGCTCAGAGGCAGGTCAGGTCCTGTTAGAGTAAAGAACAAAAGTGAATTCTCTCCTCACTTTATATCAACAAGAAGACAGGAGCCCAGGCCAGGAGAGCGTATACATGCAAGGGACTCAGGCACAGTGGAATGGGAATGATGGTCCCAAGTTTGAAGAGAAGAATCACCCCATCAGGGATGGGAGGTGGGCTAGCAATCTGACTGCTGATTTCCTGGAGCTGTGAACCTAGCATTTCTAAAGCCTTTTCCCTTGCTGAAAATGAGATTTACTCAGTGCTGAATCAGAGGCAAGACTAAGTCTTTACAGGGTCCACATGGAATCCAACACAGACTAGAAGAAGAGGAGGATGAGGAAGAAAGCCAGGTGGTCTCTAGGCACCCCAACTCCTCCCCTGGTTCCCCGCTACTCCCCTGAGTACCAGTCATCCCATGTCCTGCGTGGTGGCATTGGATCACAGCAGGGGTATCCAGTCTGTGTTCGGCAGAGCCCAGAAATCCACAGGGGTTCACAGGCTCCACGGGAAACTCAGACAGGCAGAACAGAACCTTGATCCACAGTAGCCTGGAGCAGTTCTGTTTTTTAAGTTTAGTGTGTTGAGTTTCCCTATAAGATTTTCCTTGGAAGTCCCAGTAAGAGTAAAAAGAAAAAGGTAAGAAAAGAAGCCAAGGAGAGCATCAGGCTGGATTATCTCCAGCCCGTTCCAGGCCGCTGTTTTCTGACTCACCCGGGTGTTCTGCCCACACTTTCAAGAACCATTTCCCTCCCTTTCTGCCATCATCTCAAGGAAGAATCCATACGTAAGCCGAGAAAAAGCCACGGCTTAGATCTCATTTCCCAGCTCTGGAGAGTCCTGGCTCACAGAGAAGAAAATTGGGGGTTTTTGTGGGCTGAGCGGGAGGGGCTCTGAGGCCCGGAGTTGTAAATCAAGGCCTGGAGGTTTGGATTCCCAGCACTGTGACCCTGAGACACCCTTCTCCCCTCCCAACACCTTCACACTCACACCCAGGCACAGGGAAGAATGCCCAGCTCCAAGCTGCCCCTGGAAGGCAGGCCCGCTCGGAGGAGCTGTTTTGATTTTTCAGGAAAAACTACTCATAGCCAAACTTCCCTCCCAAGAACAACACCGGCGGGGATTTCCTACGTGCTTGAAGCAGGAAGATTCTGGAAGTCTGTTTGCCATTGCCTGGCCCCAAAGACCCATAGATAACACCCCCACCTGAAGGAGTGAGTGCCGTCTATAATTCTGTTTTTCCTTAAATAACGTCCACTGCTGCCAGTCTCTGGACTTTACGGCCTATTCAGACAGCCCTGCTCTCCCTTTGCCCACTCCATGTGGTACATCTCTCAATACCCACAAACCCAGGAATTCCACGAGCTTGGGGAATTGGCACACCAGAGCAACTGAAGATTTCCTTTGCATTTGCACAATTACTCTGCCCAGAGAGTAGATCTTTCTCACAGGAAAAGAGTTGGCTAAAACTACTGAAAGTGTGGGAGCACAGCTATGGGAGTCAGGGATGTGACATCCTAGACCCTCCCTCCCTCTCTGTGGCCTCCAGTGAATCACTTCCTCCTTCGAGGTTGGTTTAAAGAAAAGGGCTCCTCCAGTCAGGCCGTTCATATTCAGGACTTTCCTTGACCAAGGTCTCAGCTGAAGGAAGTGTGGGGCAACCCAGGGGGAAATGATTCTGGAGCTCACTAAAACATCTGTTGTCCCTCTGCGGTGGTGACACACGCCTTTAATCCCAGCACGCGGGAGGCAGAGGCAGATGGATCTCTGTGAGTTCGAGGCCAGCCCAGTCTACGGAGTGAGTCCCAGGATAGCCAGAGCTACACAGAGAAAACCTGTCTCAAAAAAACCAAACCAAACCAAAACAAGAATCTGTTGTCAAAGTAAGTCTTGCTTTCTGGCAGCAGAACAATCCCCCCCATTCCCTGAAATCTCAGGGTGGTAAAGGAGAGACGGTGAGGTCTACAGGAACCAACTTAGAAGAAGGTGAAAACTCTCATAGCAGTTACCCATCAGGGAAAGGTAGGTCAGGTCTTGGAGTGCAAGTCTAGGGACGGCGCCCAGGAGAGGTGGGACCGAAACTGGGATGTCCAAGAGCTTCTTTGACAAAGGGGAAGATCTTAGATCACAGAGGAAGGGATGTGCAAAGGAGAACACTGAGGGGATTTCAGAAAGATTCCCCCAGTGACTAGACACTGCGGGATGATTGAAGGGGGAAGAAGTGGGATTCCCCAGGAACCTGTGTGTTAGGCGAGGGCAGTGGTTCTCAACCTTCCTAATGCTGCGACCCTTTAATACACTTCCTCATGTGGTGGTGACCCCCAATCCTAAAATGATTTCCGTTGCCATTTTATAACTGTAATTTTGCTACTGTTATGCATTGTAATGCAAACCTCTGTGTTTTCCCATGGTCTTAGGTGATCCCTGTCAAAGGGTAGTTTGACACCCCCCACCCAAAGGGGTCTCGACCCACAAGTTGAGAACAAGTTGGGGCTACAGGGTTTACATTCCTCCCACCCCCCAAACCGTGAGGAACTAGTACTACAATGGAATCGTATAACCAACCATGTTTGTATTTTAGACATCTCACGCTGGCTGTCTTGTAGGACATGATTTTGAGAGGGAAAATAGATAAAATAGAAGGCCGAGGCATCCTTCAGGAGGCAAGCAGCAAGAGGTGACAGCGCCCTTGTGTCCAGCACTATGGCAAGAAGAAGAGGAAATGAAATCCAAGTGTGTAGTAAGGGCTGTTACTGAATGAGTTTTCTCAGCTCTAACTTTCTAGGACTCGGCAGCTAAAGAAATCTGAGCAGGCATCTCACCTCCCATTTTTACCCGCCCCTCCTCCCACCTCCCACATTCTGTGAAGTCTGGCTGGCCCCTCCTACTCTTCCCCTACTCAGGCAGGAGGCTTAGATAATAGGTGTGGCATCGGGCCCGGGCCTTGCCACCATCTTCTCCACCGTCACATTCTGCTGCTTGAGCAGTTGGCCGCCTCCATGAGTGTTAATTGGAGAGACATCTGAAGTGACCAGACGGGTAATGCAGCCGCCATGATAGACACACTCCATCTGCTCCAACCAGGCGCTTCTCAGTACACAGGGAGGCCGGCCTGGTTCCTTGTGCCCGGGGCTTGTTAGGAGTTACACTCGGAGTGGGAACAACTTCAAAAAAAACATTGAGTACACACCCTTTGGCTTGGTGAGAAGGAGGTTAAGGCCCAGTCTTGTCCTGGGTTAGGCACAGAACTCACAGCCAGGTTTCCTGACCCGTCATCTGCCCCTTCGGTATGTATAGGGTATGGCCCTTGCCACCGCACTTCCGTATCATGAGTTAACCAATTCAGTTTCCTACTCAAACTATCCCTTAGCGACGAAGTGACAGTGGCTTGGCTTTAGAATGTCATTTTCCCCTGTAACTATTAATTTCTTCAGCTTTATAAATTGAACTTATTCTAGTATGTAACAGAGGGGATGTTAGGAATCATCTGTGGAAGGAGTATGCCCTTATTATGTCACCAGCCTGCGACGGCGTCCCAGCCTAAAAAGCAGGCGTGCCCTCCCACGGACCCCCCCCCCCCCCCGCCCCGTATTCCCTCTGTCCTCCGTGCGGCCTCTCTCCCTCTCTCTCTCTCTCTCTCTCTCTCTCTCTCTCTCCTTCCTCTTAATAAAGCTCTGAAAAGGTAACCATGGCTCATGATTCTTCCGCCACCGCAGCATATCCAGCTCTCTCTTCTGTTGCGGTGGCTGCGGGAAGCGGCCAGCCATGAGCGCTGCTTGACCCTTTCACTCCGGCCTAACGGTGCTGGCATGTTTTAAAATTGGCTTGGCTTAGTCTAGCTTTAGTAGCAGAACCTTTATCCGTCATAAGACAGAGGCTGGGGAAGACCTGGAAAGGGGACTGCTTGGGTTGTCATAACACTGAGTAAGTGACAGCCTGGCAAGGGCAAGCTCTCCGAACTTCATGTGCCTAGTCTGTCCCCACTGTTCTCACAACTCCACTGCCACCCACCCCCCCTCCCCGCCGTCAGTAGGGACAACCAATACAAAGCAATGAATATATACCCCCCTCCTTGTTTCAAGCCCTAAAATCCTCCAGCAGAATCATCTGCTATGACCTAATCTTTGTACAGCGCTTCCGAGTTACCAACACATATAAGTATGACATTTGCTGCAAAGAAATTTGTATATGCCCACGTTACAGAGAAAAGAGGAATAAATTGTCACAAGGGCAATGAATAACAGGGCTGAGACCCTCGTCTCCATGTTTAGTTGCCTACCCCAGGACCCATCATCGTCCATTGAGCACGGTAGTAGTCGTTCATTCTGGAAATAGCAATGCAGGGTCAGGTCATCCTCTGTACTAATATCTAGTCATGAATAACAGAGAACCCCCGTTGCTAAGCTGCAGCATTTACAAATAACATTGAAACTTTGTTGATTGTAGTTCATCAACAAGGGAGATGGAGGTCATTAAGGAGGCCGACTTGGGACTTGTAATTAAGTAGGAGCAAAAGCACTTTGAGGAAGTAGCAACAAAAGAAGTCGTCCTTTTGAAAGTCACAATCTACTTCCTCGGAGTCTGAGAGGTAAGTCTGTTTAGACCAGCCATGTCAAAAGGATGGAGACATACCTATGTGTGCCAAACGATGAAATAAAAAAGGGAGACTGGGTACCACGGGATCCAACAGCAGATCCTGGTAGGCCCTGGTCACCTACTGCACAGAGGCAGATCCTCCACCTATGTGAGAGTGAGAAGATCATTCCTGGAGAAGGCTCAGAACTAGGCCATCCCTTGTGTCCCAATAAGTGCTTTCACAATAGATAAAATCTGCTGCTGTGGTCCTGAGGGAAAGATGTACTGTTTAGGGAAGAGGGCTCTCAGTGCATCCTGATGGAGCCTGCTTTTTATCTTGTGGCAACTGAATCACTTGACAAATGACAGCTGCCTGATTCTTGGAAGCAAATAGCAACATTCCCATGTTAATAATAGTGAGAAGGCAATAAGAAAAACAGCAATAATTATTCATGTAAATATTATATTAGAATCACTGTTATTACTTAAAGGGCAGCACATAAAAATAGCTTTTAGTCTGCAACATCCCTTATATTATTATCACATTCATTTCCACAATAATCATAGGAGGTAGGCGGGGACGAATAGGAATCAGAAGAGACTGGATGGGAATTTTCCAAATCACACAATAAATTAGCAGCAGAGCAGCCATGGTTTGTGGTGAAGAGAGTTTAATAATTTAGACCCACTAAGTGCCAATGAAAAGGGATGCTGACTTCCCTTTGGAAAGGGGTGAACTTTTGTTTGTCCATCTAGACTCATGGTTCCCAACCTTCCTAATGCTGCCACCCTTTAATACAGTTCCTCATGCCGTGGCAACCTGCAACCATAAAATTATTGTTTTGCTATGTCATAACTGTAATTTTGCTACTCTTATGAATCATAATATAAGTATCTGATATGCAGTATATCTGATATGTGACCCTTGTGGGGGTCACAGCCCACAGGTTGAGAACCACTGATTTAGACCATCACACTGAAAAGCTGCAGTGCTGAGTTGGGAGCCCAAACCCTAGCAGTCCCTCTATCTGTATGGACTGAGTGTAACGTTTTAGGGAGAGAACGCTTGGGCCTTGAGTGTAAAGCAAACAGCACTCACCGTTACCTCAGTCTTGCCTGTGTGGTCCAAGTTACAGAAATGATAAAGAAGAAAATACGTAGCTGTGTAATGCACAACTTAGCATAGCTCTGTGACGGTTGGTGTCGTCAACTTAAAGAATCTAGAATCATCTGAATGGTGGGCCTCCCGGACACAACTGTTAGAGGATTACCTTTTTAAAATTATGTATTTATTATTTATTTTGGATTATCCTGATTATATTATTATATTATACTATATTAGTATAGTATAATATAGTTATATATATAGTATAATACATATAGTATAATGTACTATAGTACAGTACAATATAGTATAGTATAGTATAGCATAGTATAGTATAGTATAGTAAGTATGGTATAGTATAGTATATGTGGTGGGAAGACTCATCCATTGAATTTAAAGTGAAGGTCTTCTTTGTGGGTATCTGAATCGAAATTGGATGATCTTTTGAGTGACATCTCAGAGCTAGATTGAAACGTTCCACACGTGAATCCACATGAACTCGCCAGTACCACAGCGGGAGGTACAGGTCCCCGCCTGAGATCCTAGACTGTATTATAGACAGAGAAAGGGAACTGAGCACCAACAGGTATTCATTTAGTCTGTCTCCTGATTGTGGATGGGTGTGACCAGCTGCTTCAATTCTCACTCACTTGACTTTGCCGCCACGATGGACTAGAGCCTTAAACTGTGAGCCAGAATCAACCCTTTCTCCTTTAATTTGTATTTGTCAGGGTGTTCTATCATCATAACAGTAATAGCAGCATCGAAGGTCCCAGTCACCTCTCCACCTTGTCTACCTCCTCTCCTTTCTCTGATGCATACACTTTGACACCCAATGCTTTGCCTTTTTCTTCTCTGGATCCTTACACAAGCCACAGAACATTCTTGATAATTGTTGAATCAATGTGTGTGTGTTGGGGGAGGGGGATGAATGAATGCATTGAGAAGAAATAACTGACAGGAGACAGGGGACTTGCTGAAAGTCGCTCATAACTGAGATGACCGGCTAAGGCCATAAGTTTCATCTCTCTTTACCAGGGTCTTCACATATATTCATGTGGAAAACTGAAGAAGAGCAAAAACAATACAGAGTGTCAATGAGGTGAAATAACAGCATAAACCTGCTGTGGGATGTCTTTCTGTATGCTGTGAATATGTGAGGCTCTGATTGGTTGATAAATAAAGCTGTACTGGCCTTTGACAAGGCAGCTTAGAGGCAGGTGGAAATCCAAGCAGATAGGAAGAAAAGAGAGAGAGGCAGAGGAATGCCAGCCTGCCGCCCAAGGAACAACATGCCAGCAGACCAGTAAGCCACAGAACATGTGGCAAAACATAGATGAATAGAAATGGGTTAATTTAAGTGTAAGAGCTAGTCAGTCGTAAGCCTGAGCTAATGGCCAAGCAGTTATAGTTAATATAAGTGTCTGTGTGTTTACTGGATGGGAGAGATTCATCCCAACTGCAGAGCCAGGCAGGATCGGAGAAACATCTGACTACATAAGCCCCAAAGCATCAACACCTTAAGGAGCTGCTTAATAAATTTCCTACCACTGCTGGGGCTTACACTGGGTCTGGCAGCATTGCCCCATGAAAGACAGCCAGCTGAAATGATGCCCGCACATGTGTTTCAGCCCACCTGGGTTCCCAGGCACTACCGTTCCAATCTAGTTATGGAAGGTTTGCCTTTATTTCGATTCAAATGCCCCACGTATGACATTTGCTTTACATTCAAAGGCATATCAGGAATCTCCATGGGCTTGTGCCGGTACCCAGTGGGTGTGGCAATCAGTCTGATCAACTGATCCCATTCTCAAGGAGTTTATTGTTTAAAGAACAGTGTAATAAAAGGCAAATAAATATAAGTAGAGCTTATTAGTGTGCTATTGAAGCATAAGTAAGTTATTATCCACCTCGAAACAACACCAAGCTGCTATTGCATTGTTCTGGAGGGTGCAGGACTTCATCCTTCTAGAGGCTCCATATCATGCTTAACTCTCCCAGCTCCTGGGGCCCACTTACCTTCCTTGACTCCTATCACCTTGCCTCATCTTCAAAAACAGTGGCAAAGCATCCCTTCTCTGACCTTCTGCCTCCCTCCTATAAGGACACTTGTGATTGCACTGGGTCTGCCTAGTAATGCAGAGCAATTTCCTCATTTGCAGATCCTTAACCTAATTGCACCTGCAGATCCTTTCCTAGGTAAAATAACATATTCAAAGGTTCAAGGGATGATGATGTTTGTGATAGTGGGTGTCATTATTCTATTTACCTCTTAAAAGAACAATTAGTAGCTTGGAAAGCACAATAGAGGCAGTTGTGCGAGACTTTTCCCCAGAAAACACACACACACACACACACACACACACACACACACTACTCATCTCAAAAATGGAACCCAAGACAGACTAAAGTAGCAATTACACCAAAGTCTGACTTGGCGAATCAATAAGTTTATTGGGATTACTACAAGAGTATTGGTGAGGGGTTATTTCTAGGGGCAAGGGTGATGCAAGAGCAGCTGCATCAGTGAAAAGCCCATCCCAATACCAGAAGCTCACTAAAGTTGCAGCCCTAGAGCTCCCTGCACAATATGCAGGCAACTCAACAGAGCCAAGACTCTCCTTCCTAGCAGGTAGGCTGGCCATAGATAGTCTCTACCCCCAGCATTTGTTTCTGCTTCTATAACGTCTGGATGGGGTCTTGTGGATCTTACATGTTTTGGCTATCTCAGATATATGAAGTTCATATATCAGTATCCTCTCCCCTCTTCCCTGGAGGGAACGTTTCACTTAGAAGGAAGTTGTTACATGACAAGGATCAGAGTGAATTCCAATGCAAGACTGGGGATCAAGAAGTTTGTCACAAAGAATGTGACATTTGAACCACCTTGAAGAATAGGTAAGATTTTGTTGGGTGGTTGAAAAGAGGGAACAGACTCTGGAATGTGAATAAAATATATCCAGGCAACAGTGGGGAAGACCATGAGTGCCATATGAAACCATTTGTATTCTGTGGCGGTTTGAATGAGAATGGCCTCCATAGGCTCATATATTTGAATACTTGGTCCCCCGTTGGTGGAACTGTTTGGGAAGGATTAGGAGGTGTGGCCTTGTGGAGTAGGTTTGTCACTGGGGGCAGACTTTGAGATTTCAAAAACCCACAAAGTTTACAGTCTCAAGATATAAGTTCTCAGCTACTGCTCCAGCACCATACCTGCCTGCCTGCCTGCTACTAAGCTCCCCACCACGACAGTCATGGACTCTAACCCTCTGAAACCATAGGCCCCAAATTAAATGCTTTCTTTTATAAATTGCCTTGGTCATGGGGTTTTAATCATAGCAATAGAAGAATGACTAAGACATGTTCCTTATGCAGAAACAGCATTATAGGAATATGTTATCTTTCTGAAAAAATCATTCTAGCAACCTATAGACAGTGTACAAGAGAAGCAGGTAGGTCAACATGGCTCTCTGGAAGTTGTGCGATAGCTATATGACAACCACTGGCAATGGGACTGGAAATGTGGGAAAGATTTGAATACTGAAGATATAAATGTGTCAGCCTTTGCAGAGTCATTTCATGTAGATGGTGAGAAAGCAGAAAAAGTAGTAATGAACCAGACACACAAAAGGAATAATGTGATTTGGTGCCCTCGTTTCAGTTGTTAATTAGATAAACAATTAGTCAAAATTTGCATGGGAAAAGGAGCAGATCTGGGGAAGAGAGTGAATGAAATAAATTTAGCATATCGGTTGAACCCAAGCTGCCTTGGGGGGCGTTGAGAGGGAAATGCCAACAGGAAGGTAGAGTTTAGAGCCTAAAGGGCCAACATCCTGATGAATCAGAAGAGATCAGAGCCTTCATCTGGCCATCTCCGGGTTTTTTTGATATAAGGGTTATGGCTCACAGGGACTTTTAAATGAGTTGTTGAGAATAAATGTCATCATTTGGCCAAAATTCTGGTTCTTAGTGCTGAGATGAGTTTGACAAGCAGATCCAGACCATCTCCCAACCCCCAAACATGAAATTTCCTTGTGTAGATTAAGGGAGCCTGTGAATGCTATCTTGAAAGAAAGCCCCAATCAGTGCCCTCTGTGTGTTTGTGATCAGAGACAGCCTGTGTGGGACTGAGGCCTGTGAAGAGAGGCACAAAAGAGTCAGTCAGTAAGAAGACAGAGACATGTCCCTGCATGTGGATACATGCAGACTCTGCAGCTTCCCTGCCTCCGCCATGGTGTGTGTGTGTGTGTGTGTGTGTGTGTGTGTGTGTGTGTGTGTGTGTGTGTGTGTGTATGGTGAGTATCTGAGCCTGTCAAGGTTTAGACAAATACTACCTGCTCTGAAAAGTCTCCCATGTTTCACCTTCAAGAAAATATCATTCTTTTCTTTTTCTTTTTTTTTTTTCAAGACAGGGTTTCTCGGTGTAGTTTTGGTACTTGTCCTGGATCTTGCTCTGTAGACCAGGCTGGCCTCGAACTCACAGAGATCCTCCTGGCTCTGCCTCCCGAGTGCTAGGATTAAAGGCGTGCGCCACCACTGTCCAGCCCATTCCTTTCTTTCTATTGCTTGTATTTCTTCTGTGATTCTCTGCCTGTAGTATCTATTATTTTGCATTATAATGTGTTTATTTAAAGCCCTGTCCTCATCACGCTCAGAATTTCCTGAGAGCACAGATTCTATATCATTGATGTCTGTGATCCCAACAGCATCATTCACTAACCTATATATGCTGACATTGTCCCATACATCCGTGATGATGCAAAAAGATACTTGATGTGTACTTGTGTTATCTATGGGTCTTTCCCCCAAACTTTAACAAGTAGACTTTGTGGGACTTTCTTATGGGTGCACATTAGCTATTGCTGACCTCACCAAGGCTCTACCTGGGTAATTTTTGAATAGTCAACAATTATTACCCCTATTTTCTAGGTGAGTCACATGACTGTGCTTGGCAGAGTCAATGTCCAATTCCAGGTCCAGTGATACCAAAGTACACGCTTTCCCAAAGACTCCCTTGTGTGTTGGCCACAAGTATGACAAAGCTTTGTCCTCAATGAGAAATGGTTGGCGAGGCTCACTTTCTGGTGTGCATGTTGGCCAGTGGAAGTGGGTAAACTGGATCACTTAATTACTTTCTCCTTATTCATGAGAATTTTATATAGGTATACAATGAAATATGATCATATCTACCCCCGTTGCCCCCAACATTACCCTACCAACTTCATGGTATTTTGTTTTGTTTTGTTATATATACCCACTGTGATAGTTTTTTGTCAATTGGACATAAACTAGAGTTGGGAAAAAGGAGCTTCAGCTGAGAAAATTCATCCATAAGATTGGACTGTAGACAAGTCTGTGAGGCATTTTTTCTATTGCCCATCCCACTGTGGGTGATGTCACCTGTGGGCAAGCGAGCCTGGGTTATATAAGACCAGGAGAGCATGCTTCCCTCTGCCCACATGAAGAGGCTCCTTTCTGTTACCTCCTCAACTCAGGCTCTCCCCACTAGATTACAGGGAGAGTCTGCAGAGCCAAGCTGAGAACGACACCCATGAATGACTGACCTTGGGAGCCCCAGATGTGAACAGCATCTGGAAATGCATAGTGTGGGAGAGTTGCCCTTAAACTCACGGAGAAAATGAGCTCATATCTTACCTCTTTGTCATCTGTAGAACAGGCTAGACAGCAAGGGAAGTTAAAAGTGACTTCATCTGTGGCAGACACTGGGACATTAAAGCAATGTTTTATTTGTACTCTGTGACACAGACCTCTTTATCCATAAGGCAAGGAAAGGTGTTTGCTGCGTTTGAGTTTTCACTTCATTTTGACCTTAACTAACAACTTCTCCCTCAGGCTCCAAGGCACTTTATACATAATCCATGTTTTAGAGGGTCTTAAACATGTCCAGGGTCACCCTATGACTTCATTTTCTGTGAACAACGCATGAGGGAGGCAACCCAGGGTCTCCTTCATTCATTCATGCTGACTTTACTTTGCACCAGGAGCTGTAGTAGACGCTGGATAAAATTTTGACAGACAAGAAGTTAGGAGCCCACGAAGATGCCTACATGCAGAGAGGTGTGTGAGTGGAGACTGGAACTCAAACCCAGCTCTCCAGAGGCGCAGGCTCTTCCCTCGTCTGCGCACACCTCCTCACCCATCCTGCCATATAGAATTTCCCAGCATCCTCTGCTCTTCTGCTGTGGCTCCTTCCTTCTTCCTTTCTTCTACCGATTTACATATTGCTAAATGATGAAATTATACAGCACATAATTCCACAGCAACTCCACTGCTTTAAAAAAAAATGGGAATGGAGTAATTAGGCAGAAAGGATTCTCAATTAGGCCGTGGATTCTGCTTCTAAAGCAGTAAATGAGGAAAAGATTTAAAAAAAAAAAAAACTGTCTCCTGAATATATTGCCGTAAGATGATTGCTGCCTGGGAGGGCAGAAAGATGGGGCCTTGGACTCCACACAGGCTTGTTCTGGATGTTAAGACTGAGAATGTGACAGCCCAAAGGATGGCACCTTGCTGGGCTAAATATTTTGAACTTCTTAGGAGCCCCACAAGCAAGTTTATAACTTTCTCTTGTCTTCTACCTCTCATCCCTCTTCCTTCACCAAGTGACTCAGAAACCTGGAAGTCTGTCCACAAGGTGGACCGTGGAAACTAAAACCCCTTCCCTTCAGAGCAAGCCATAGAAGCTAGAAAGGTGACGTTCCAGCTGCTCCCCTTCTCCTCTGAAGCCCCTCCTGTGACACGTGTAGTGTCCCATACCTGTAAGGAAGGACTGATACAACCAGATGATGGTGGCACATGCCTTTAATCCCAGCACTCAGGAGGCAGAGGCTGGCGGATCTCTGTGAGTTCGAGGCCAGCCTGATCTACAGAGCGAGTTCCAAGAATGGCATCAAAGCTACACAGAGAAACCTTGTCTTAAAAAAATAAAAAATAGATAAATAAAAAGAAGGACTGCTACATGGAGTGACCAAAAGGAATCAGGTCAAGTCCAAACCCAGCCAACTTCTCCTTCCATCTGTTAGGACTCCATCAAAGCCTTTTGTCCAGTTACATTTCTACATGGCTGTCCCTTCTTCTTTGGACCTGAATATAAGAGATTTTTCTCTCCGTTCAGACTTCACTTTTGAAGAGTCCCACATCACGAACACAAAAGTGTTAAGTTCTCTCACTATGTTGTTCTGTTACCTACCTTCTGTCACAGCAGTGTCTTCCTGTCCCTTATGATTGACAAGGCAAGGCTGACCCTTTTTGCTATTACAGACCTTAATAATTTGAAGCTAACCCCATGTTTTAGGGTCTCTAACACCAGGGTGGGGAGTCGAGATCCCTGCTTTAATCCTTGTCCATCTCCTCTTTTCTTAGCTGATCTGAGTTAGGAGTATATGGACTTATAGCTGAGCTCTGTGTCAGTTCAAAGGAACTCTGGCATGAAAGCAGAATGGGTAGCATTCTGGAGAGAAAAGAGACCACAGTTGGGGGGCAGGGAGGAGGACCTAGAGGAAGACTATACAAAGTGGGTGGAGGGAGGCAAATAAGAATAAAGGATAGCCGGGCGGTGGTGGCGCACGCCTTTAATCCCAGCACTCGGGAGGCAGAGCCAGGTGGATCTCTGTGAGTTCGAGGCCAGCCTGGTCTACCAAGTGAGTTCCAGGAGAGGCGCAAAGCTACACAGAGAAACCCTGTCTCGAAAAACCAAAAAAAAAAAAAAAACAAAAAAAAAAAAAAAGAATAAAGGATGCAAGAAAATGGCAAAATAAAACCCATTCCTTTGTTTGCTACCTTAAAATCTGATTTTTAAAAAAAATCAAATGAACGCTACCCTAAGCCTGTTTCAGAAGGGGCTTTTGATTACAGTAAGAAATTGCTAATTGTTGTTGGAGTGCCCAGCCCACTGTGGGTGGTGCCATCCCTAGGCAGATGTGACTGGGCTGAAGAAGCTGTGGGGGAGGAGAGGAGAGCAGAGGAGCGCAGAGGAGAAGGAAGGAAGAGAACGCGCCAGTAAGCAGTATTTCTCCATGCTTTCTGTTTCATTTCCTGCTGGAGTTTCTGCTCTGACTTCTCTCAACCACAGACTGTGACCTGGAAGGGTAAGCTAAAACAAACCCTTTCCTCTCCAAGTTGCTTTTATTCAGAACATTTTTACCACAGCAGCAGAAAGCAAATTAAAATAGTTTACCATGTTCAAATCAAAAAGTTGCCATGAAAAAAAGAAGGGGACAGATTTGTTTTTTCCTGTGTGGCATTCGAGGACGTGACTAGAATGAGTGGGTTAAAACTGTAAGTCAAATATTGCACAGGAGCAAAGTAAAACTTTTTTAGAGATTTGAGTTTAGAACTTAACAGGAAGGGGAGTGGGGGTGGGGTGAATTCCTTGACAGTAAAGATAACGGAGCTTGGGCCTCTTGGGAACCGACGCTTCTGAAGGATTCCAGCTGCCCCTGAGAACTGAACGGTTTGGTCTCTTGGTCTTTTCTCAGATGCAGCTCTATGTTTTCAGTGTGGTCACTGTTTTTAGAGCAGGAAGGGAGAACCATTAGCTACTATTTGATGCACGTAAGCTCGTGTTTGACATGAAGGAAAGAGCCGGTTGTGCTAAAGGTGAAGGTGACAGGCTTCCTCTCTCAGCGTTGCTCCACATTGCGTCAACGGTAGTTAATATTAGCTTGTCCCTAAGCCTTTAGTCCTGAGCAACTCTTACAGAGAGAAAAATCACGGGCCAGATAGGGCTGGGGGGGCAAAGCCAAGGATCCAGTGGGGGAAAGGCTGCCATGACTTCACATTAGACTACTGACTTTGCTAATGCTTGTTTTCTTGGTTGCTCTCTGGATAAATGGATCTTTGGTGTTGGCACTTCTGTGAGGACTCTGCTTATTTTCCCAGATTCTGCATGTCCTGGGATGGACTATGCCTTTGCCACACTGGCTAGTTAAATCTGACAAGTGTCTTTAGTGGTTAAATGCCACAAAACTCAGTGTACGTGTGTCACCAGACTTTGAAATGAAAGCTTACCAACCCCATGAAGCTGCCATAGCTGAACCTTTTCAAGCAACCAGAGCTTCCCCAAGTGCAAGATGTGGAAAACCATTGACAAGAACTCCCATGGGTGCCTAGGCAGCCATGAATTTATAACTTGGCTAGTTAAACATGTATAATGTCCCATTGTATAGCTCTTTACATTTCTATGATCTCCGGAAGGGATCATAGAATCCATATACAAGACACTAGACCAGTGGTTCTCAACCTTCCTATGCTGTGGTCCTTTAATACAGTTCCTCATGCTGTGGTGACCCCCAACCATAAAATTATTTCCTTGCCACTTCATAACTGTAACTTTGCTACTGTTAGGAATCGCAATGTAAGTATCCAATATGCAGGATGTCTAATATGTGACCACAGGCTGAAAACCACGATACTCGACGCTGCTGGAGCGTTGCCAAAAGTGGTCCAGTCCAAATGGTTTTTAAAAACCAACCATGTCTTCTTAATTTGAGTTATTTTAGTTTTCTGAGTCAGGGTCTCGCTAAGTAACCTGGTTTGCTTTGCCCACCTCAGTGGACACCTCAGTGCGCTGAGTACTGGGATTACGTGTGTGTGCCATCATGTCTGGCTACAACATTCAGCTTCTTTCATGGAGTGTGAGAGGAAGGCAGCCCTCTATATCACACAGGGGGCGTGGTTTGTTCTGGTCCATGTGAGTGGAAGGCCAGAAACAAGCAGGGGAAGGGCCTGAGGCAGTGGCGTTGGGGCTGCTCTCCTCTGGGTATGGCTTGAGTGGAACTAGGGTCCATTCTGTGGAGCTTGCTCCCTAGGGTGGCAGGACCGGGTGATAGAACATTTATGCCATTCCTGAGTGTCCTGTTTCAAGTATTTCCTTATAGTCACAAACCGCTGACTAATAGAGGAAATGGCTCACTGGGAACCATGCTGTGGTAGAACTGAAACTGAGGCCTTTTCCATGAGATGGGAAAACATGAAAGAGCAGACAAAATAAGAAACATGAGGGAAAACCCCGTCTCTGCACCCTCTAGAAGCCCTGAGAATGAACGACGGCACACTGCCGTGCTGGACCCCTGATCTGGGACATCTCTTATAGGACAAAAAAAAAAACAAAAACCCAGAACACTATATGAGAGTTAAGTGCTGATGTGGAGAGACAGATGAAAGGAACTGGACAGTAGGAGGAGCGTGGCAGCCAGAGGGAAGGAAGCAGCCGATGCCAGAGGGTCCTGCAGATCCTCAGCGACCTCTCACAGAGGCAGTGAGCTCTCTCTTGCATGCATTTGAATGCATCTGTAGTTTTCAGATTGTCCACCTTCCCTATGCAGTTTGAGATGTTTAAAACACCCTGCAAAGTCAACTTGGATGATGCCATTATCCTTACTTTACAGAAGGAAATGAGGCATGGAAAGGCTAAGTCACAGGACTATGGCACAACTCATAAATGGTAAGCTCTCGTGTGATGGCTATTTTGGATCTGATGTGGGGAATAAAAGGGAGGCTAATAGAACTCCCTCTGAACGTGCACAAAGGTTATCCTGGACACAGGGGAGGGATGAAGTGGAGATGGGAAGAGGTCCTCCATTCTCAGTGTGTCCAGACACCTCTCTGCACATGTAGAAGGATCTCTAGCTTTTCTCCTACTAGTTCTTATGTATTACCTACAGCAGTCATCATATGACTACTGCCTGAAATACATAGAGTATATGATGACTTCAGAGTATATAGCTATATTTAAAATCTAAATAATGTATAATAGATATACACATGAGAAATACATAGGAACATTTTACAGGGCAAAGCAAATTAAATGTCTTATAGTTGTAGATAAAACAATTCACATATTTAATATATATGTCAGTGTTTTTTCAGTTCTATGAACAAACCTAGGCTCTTGTAGCATGCCAATAAATAGAAATTTTATGTAGTACCTATGACCAATTGTTAAGTGCTAGATTCTAAACAAGCATTGCTTCATTAATAATAATCATAACAGTAATTGTTCAATCAAGTCCCCTGTTTGACATATATCACATAGCCTCATCTTAAATGTGGGTCCATGATTTCTGTACCTCAGTGGTCTTTTACTGTTCCTTGTCCAGTTCTCATTTTTTACATCCAGAGTCCACTATATCAGAGGAGCCTACGGGGATGATTCACATCTGCTCCGATAGATAGTACTGTCTCAGGCCTCATGTGAAATATTTCAGTTTGTTCCTTACAATTGTATTGACCCTGGCAACAGACTGAGGCAAAATCCTCATGCTGCCATCTCATGGTCTAGTGAACATGTGCTGTCCAGAGCACAGACACCATTCATGGGCTTGCTCTCAAGGCATCAGAGATGTGCTGTGCTGCCTTACCCTTGGTTGAGATAGTATGATGTTCATTGGACCCCAAGTTAGCGTGGCCTGGTGCTCCTGAACTTAAAACCACTGCTCCCTTAAAGCACTGAAGCAGCAGGCTGGTCAGAGGCAATAGGCCGAGAATGAATATCCCTTCTCCTCTCAACATCGTCTACGGACTTGTGTTGGGGACTCCCACTCCCTGGCCATAAAAAAACTTCTTGGCCACCATGGCACATAGGTACCTGCTGATCTACCCACAAGACTTCCCTGTCTACTTTAGATGGGTCTCACCTGACCATCAGCTCAGCCTAGCTTTAAATCAGTGTTCTTACATTGGGTAGCAGGGGGACGATTCACAGGTAACACACTGAGAAGTTATGCAACCTGAATGAATGAACTAACCGTGAGGGAGGATTTTAGGCTCTCGAGTCAAGGCAGCTTCTTCTCTGACAAGAAATGTACAAGAAGCATAGGCCGCCCCAACAGCTTGGAAGAGGCATCAGGTGGTACTGCATTTTCCAAAGATGAAACGCATGGATGCTACCGAAGTAGAATCCGTTTCTGTGATTCAGACGCTCAGGTCAATGGCTAATGAGGCCGCCCAAATCCTAGCTGAACTCCAGCCTCTCTGAGGTGAGTCCTCTAGTCTCCTTATGCTCTCATTTACAGAAGCACTTACAGGTCCGCCCCAGAAAAATAGCCACCAGCACAGTGCAGCAAATGTCTCAGAAGTCTCCATAGAGGTTATGTTCTTGGAAAGTTAAGGGAAACTCCTTAAATAAAGAGGGCCAAAGAGCTGTAGATCACTTCCTGTGTCCCTTTCCCCGAGGAAGGCAGTATTTCAGGGAAGTAGACGCTTTACATCTACACTTTCCACTTAGCCTCTGACCCCTTGCTGCTATAAATCTGATGACTACACAGGCTTGTCAGCCTCCCAGACAGCATTTTGCTACAATATCCCACCAAGAAAGAGAAAAATGCACATCACAGGAAAAAGAGACTCTTAGGCAAGCCTGTGTCCCCTCTGTTTCTGTGAACCAAGTGTCCATCATGGGTTAATGAGACGTTGAAGAGGTGTGAAGAAGGAAGAGGGTACGTATGCATGGACAAGTACAGATAGATGTGCACACCTCCTGAAATACCATGGTTCCACTGAATGCTTCTTCTCAAGGCTTTTATTACAGCAGACGTTTCTCTTTAAGCATTAGTTCTGGGGATTGAGTTCAACCTGGTAGACTCAGTCCAGGCAGGTCCAGTTCCCTCCTCCCAGGCTGAGCCAAGTGTCCCTGTATAAGCCCCAGGTTCCAAACAGCCAGCTCATGCACTGAGGACAGGTCCCAGTCCCACTGCCTGGATGCCTCCCAAACAGATCAAGCCAATCAACTGTCTCACTTATCCAGAGGGGCTGGGGGGAAGGTGGGGTGGGAGGGGGGAGAACAAGGGATCCGTGGCTGATATGTAAAATTAAATTATAAAATAAAATAAAAATTTAAAAAAAGGAATTAGTTCTGTGGATGAAATAACAAAGAACTTTGTCTTACCCTCTGACCTCTTTGACTTAAATCCGCTGTTCTAACCTCTGCCCCTCAAAGGCCTATTCAAGGCTAACACACCGGACACATCAAACCAGTGTGAACTGAGTCACCACTGCTACCTGGAATTCTCTTCTCTGATACAAACCGTCAACCAGAATCTACAAAGGGGTACTGCCTGCCTGACAGAGACTTCGATGGGGGAATGGGGAGTGATGTCTACACGTGTTAGCCTGGGGTCAACTCTCATAAATACCCTTCTGTCATACACTTCTGAACAGAGGTGGCCCAGAAACTGAGACTTTCAGATAGTAGATTGACAAGTGTTCTGCAATATAGCAAAGGCATTTTGCTGGATCCCAAGTGTCCCAGGGGCTCCTTCATATCGTTTACATTCCGTTTCCAAGTGCCCGTTATGCTTTTCATGCAAGATCTCTACTACACATCTCTAATGCTTGGAGCACATCCTATAGACTCAATTGTCCCTGTGGTGTGCTGTGAAGTTTGTCAAAATGACCCCTGGAATGATGATTCATTTTACTATCAAGTTGCTTTGGATCAGTGATGTCCAGACAGCTGGCAAAGCAGTAGTCTGGGGCAGGCTTGTGATCATATGCTGTGGTTTTATCATATGTACCATGATAAAAATACCTGACAAAGGCAACTTAGGGAAGAAAGGATTTATTTTGGCTTATAATTTGAGGGTCCATCATGACAAGGAATGTATGGCTACAGGCACCTTGAAGGGGCCGGTCATATTGGATCAATAGTCTGGAAGCAGAGAGAGATGAATGCCAATGCACAGCTTGCTTTCTCCTTGTTTATTTTTTATTTTTCCCCTCCCTCTCTCCTTCCTCTCCTTCTACCCCTCCCCTACCTCCTCTCCACCCCTCCCCCAATCCACTCCTCCTCTGTTTCTGTTCAGATAGGGGCAGGCCTCCCATGGGTATGACAAAGCATGACATCAAATTAGGTAGAACTAAGCTCCTCCCCTTGTATTAAGGCTGGGCAAGGCAACCCAGTATGAGGAATACATTCCCAAGAGCCAGCCAAAGCATTCTGGACAGCCCCTGGCTTTCTCCTTTTTATTCAGTCTACTGCCCACATTTAGGGTGGACTTTCTCACCCCAACTAACCCAGTCTAGAAGCTACTTCACAGACATGTCCAGAGATGCTTATCTTCTAGGGCACCCTAGAAACGACAGTTGATAATATTAATTATTACAGATGTGTCCCTTTAAAAGTTTAGTTGTTATAATATTAAGAGTAGCATTCTTTTTTTTTTCTTTTGGTTTTGTTGTTGTTGTTGTTGTTGTTGTTTGAGACAGAGTTTTTCTGTGAAGCAGTTTTGGCTGTCCTGGAACTCACTCTGTAGACCAGGCTAGCCTCGAACTCACGGAGTTCCACCTGCCTCTGCCTCCCAAGTGCTGGGATTAAAGACGTGCGCCACCACCACCCAGCTAAGAAGTAGCATTCTTAAACAATGTTAAAGTCATGATAATCTCAATAATGGGATTTGGAACACCTATCAGAGGACTCCATTAAAAGAGTTGAGCCATTCTTGTCTTCTGGCTTCTGCAGTGTGGGATATGAGGCACCTTTTGAAGACAAACAGCATCATTCAGCAGAAGCCAGCACCTTGATCTTAGACATCCCACACATTATAACAATGAGAAATACATTTCTGTTCCTTCTAAATGTCCATGTGTTCTGTTATAGAAAAGCAGAGTGGACTTTTGGATAAGCATAGTCTTTCACAGTAGACAGAATTGTCCTCCCCAAAGTCCTTGAGATCATTTGATTTGCTGAGGTCCTGCCTAGAACAAAAAGGCAAAAGAAAGGCAAATTGCATTTCTTTCTGCTTGAGCTGCATCTTCTGCCCTTGGCTGTGAGAGCTTCTGAGTCTTAGGCCTTTGGAGTGAGACTAAATGACGCTACTGCCTTTTCTGATTCCCCAGCTTACAGACAGCAGATGGTAGGACTTTCAGCCTCCATCATTGTGTGAGTCGATTCCCATATATATATATATATCCTATTGGTTTTGTTTTTCTGGAGAACTCTGACTAATACACTTAGCTATAAACCATACGCCAGACTGAAGGATGGTGAAATGGAATGCGGCCCTACTTAGATCTTATAGTAAGAGTGTGTTGAGTAAATGGAGTTTCTTTCCTTCACTCTTTCATGTATTTATTCATTCAGATTTTGACTAAAATCTAAGACTACCAGCAAAGACCTAGGCTTGGCCTCAAGATGCACACATTATCTAGCTATGTAGGATACACACAGAAACAGAAGCAATATAGCATAATATGAGCTATACATGTATTGGACATTGAGATGTCCAGGAGAGGAATTAATAAGCTCCTCATGTTGGAGAAGCACGACTCATCTTCAGAAAGACCCCAAAATGAAGAGAAACAACAAAATAGAGTACAGATATGGGCAGTAGGGGCTGGAAAACTAGGAATAGAGCAGCAGATGGCTAAGTAGGACCAAATATTAGGCAATATTGGCACAACGTGTATTTTTGTATAAAGAGAAGCAGTCCGGGCAAAAAGGAGTGCACATGAGGATCAGAGCATGAACGACACAGCTAGGACCTTGGAAACAGTTCTGACACCACCAGCAAGCCAGGAGCCACGGTTGCCAGCCTCAGCTGGGCTTCATGGATGCTGCAGGCCTCTTGGTTGACTGAGCTTGATGTGGTGCTATTGTCATAAGGTCCCCATTGGGGGCATATGTGAGTACCTTACCTTAGAGCTTACCACGGCAAATTGGTGGCTATGAGGGGGCCACAGGACTCTGCAGATCCTCTCTGCTGTCTGAGGACTCCCAACTCTGCAGATGGAGAAGCCAAGGCAAAGCGCTACACTGAGTATGGCGGGGAAGTCGAACCCAAGCCGACATTTGGTGTGCTGTAGCGTTCCGGCTCTGGTTTAACACAAGCGATGTGTTTCACTCACAAACTGGCACTGAGAGCTCATTTACATTTAAATAAGAGGCTTGTTAATGCCAGCAGGAGGAGGCTGTCAATGCCAAGCCTGGCTCAGGATCCCTGCCAAGGAGTTTCTAAGAGCATCGCTCTAGGAAACTCCCCCAGAAGAGAAGCAAGCATGCTTTCTCATTAAGACAACTCTACCACGGTGACATTCGCCTCTGAGCGGCAAGCCTTTGGCTGGGCAGGAAGCAAGTTGTTGAGTCTTGGAACATTGTCAGTTGCCAAGGCGGTTGTTTAGTTCATTTTGGCTCCTCAGACACTCAAAGACCACCTGGCATGAGGTGATCTGGTGAGGAGCACAGTGAATTCCTGCCCTCTGGCACCTCCCAGCAATGTGGGCAAGACTGGGGGTCATTAAGAAGCACATGAAGAAGACTGTGTTGCAACATAAAGCCCAGGTCAAGGCCATTACCAGGCAATTTGCTGCTGGAAGACTCTCTTCCTGGTATAAATAAAATTGTTTTTAGTACAGATTCTATAACCCAATGGCTGCAGATGTTAAATAGGAAACCATTCAGGAGTGAAACCAGCAGTTGATAAAACCTTCAGAAGTGGCTGAGGTTATTGTAATCTGGAGTGTGCCTGCCTGTTCTCAAGAGGACAGACTACACAGTGGGAGCTGGTCCTGGGTTTACAAATTAATTAGGAGTGATGTCCTGTGTTCCTTACAGATCATGGGGCAGGCAGATGAGGAGAAACATCTGGCAACACAGTCTCTAAGTCCCGTGTGGTGAAGGGGAAGCACACAGAGTTGGGTTAGCTGTCTGTCACTCTGACAGAAGGCCTGAGAAAATCAGTTCGCACTCTCAGAAGTTTCGGTCCACTCCTGTGGGAAGGCAGAGCAGCATGGTGGGCCCACCATGGGACAGCAAGGCCACTCACCTCATGGCAGCAGAAAGCAGGAAGCAAAATCCACTTCTCATTGGCTTTCCCTGTGACCCATTATCTCCAATTAGGCCCCACCTTCCAAAGTTTCCACCACCTCCCAATTGCAAATTATACTGTGACTGTCACCTGGTTCCTCTGTGGATAAGGTCAGAATCCTCATGGTATAATCATTTCCACAGAGTTTCAATGCATTTGGATTAAGGCTTGAACAAAAGACTTGGACGAATGAGCATTTAGACCATTTCTGAACCAGACTACAATAGAAACAGTGGAATCACATACAATAGAACTTGAGTCATAAGGGAGTGCCGTTTAAGTTCAGTCTGAAGGAAGAGAGAGCAGAAGTTACCGGACAAAGATGGCAGAGGAGAAAAGGAACAGACAGTCCAAAGACCCTGGGCAACAGAGAGCAGACAACTTTTCATTTTTTTTAAATGAAGAAAAACAAAGAACACGTGATGAAAGGAACTATGAACTCCAGATAGGAGAAGACAGGGACAGAAGCCAAGAGTAGATTACCAAGACCTTTCCAAGCCGCCGCGTTTTGGCTTTAACATCTGGGCAGGGAGGCTGCCTACATCTCATGCTAGTTACATGCCCTAGTTCTCATAAAGGAAGTGCCATCAACAGTAAAAAGAGTACGAGCTTCACAGTCAGAAAAACATGGGCTTGGCGTCTTCTCCACTACCCTGTGAACCTTGGCGAGCCTTATTTCCCATAGGAATGGGAAGAGCACACGCCATGCTGGTGAACTGGTGGAGAAGAGACGTGTTATCTCTGTTGACTGTGTAACAAAATTATTAAAGAGTTCTTGCCAGCATTTGGACAATATGTATCAGAAGCCTCAGAGCACTGTTGTCTTCTATTCCACAGTTCCCGTTTTAATGGTCTGTCTTAGAAAAGTGAAGGATGTGTGCTAGTAACTTGTTCCAATGGTGATCCACGCAGCGTTGTTTGTAAGAGCAAGCCTGAAAGAGTCTAATTTGCTTGTCTGCTGGCTAGATAGTCCTCAGATTCCTTGTCCCAGTGAAGTCGCTTTGGCCTCTCTTGCAAGATTCTGTGTGACCTCAAACTCAGGATCTCTGGTGACTCTTAGTCTACCTGCGATTTCTGTTCATTTCTCCATTGCTATTCCATGTCCTTCCTTCTCTTCAGCCGCCTGTTTTCTACAATGTGTTCAATGCATAAGAGCCCATCCCGAGATGTCCTTCTCTCCCCCAGGTACCCAGGCCACAAACAACAAATGTGGTGAGCTTATAATGAAGGTTGAAGCAATGGAGATGTCATCCTGCCAGAGAGCCACCTGGATTTGCTCTCATTATCCACTCAGTCTCAACCCTTCTCAACTCGCATCCTCGGCTTCCATTTTGGCTGCCCGTCTTTAGGCTGTCATTTGTCCCCTATAATTTTTTGATGTTCTTCTGACTTTCTAGTTCTTGACTCCTAGCCAGAGACTCCCCAGTAGGATCTACTCAGGCTCTCACAAGTGCAGAAGGAGCAACAGGTTTTGACTCACGAGTCTTTTCTGCTTCTGGCTTCCAACGATCTTTGTAGACAGAAGGAAACCATACACGGATCTGCTTGTTTATCCCTATGAGCTGTGCTG
This sequence comes from Peromyscus californicus insignis, assembly GCF_007827085.1. NCBI lineage: Eukaryota > Metazoa > Chordata > Mammalia > Rodentia > Cricetidae > Peromyscus > Peromyscus californicus. Next base: position 1,397,863 of record NW_026294536.1, on the reverse strand, counting down.
ACCTCCCTTCCACCATGGAAGACAATTAAAAATTCTTCTTATGACTCTCGAGAGGAATGGATTAGGGGTTAAGAGCATTGGAGGCTCTTTCAGAGGACTTGGATTTGATTCCTAGCACTCACGTGGTGGCTCAAAACTGTCTGTAACTCCACTTCCAGGGGGATCAGACACCCTCTTCTGGCCTCTGTGGGTACCATCTATGCACATGGTGTACAAACATACATGAGGGCAAAACACCCATAAGCAACAAATAAAAATAAATCTAAAGAGACGTGTCTGTGTTTTAACGCTATGACCCACTGTGATGTCTAGTCTTGGTGGTCACTTTGACTACCTCTGCAGTCAACTAAAATGCAAGTGTCAGAGCACACCTGTGAAGAATTTTCTTGACTGGATCATTTGAAGTGGGAAGACCTGCCCTAAATCTGGAGCACTGTAAATGCTGGAGACCTACAGTAAATGTGGTCATACTTTCTGGTAGCAGCCTACATAAAAGAACAAGGAAGCTTTTGACTTTTGCCTGCTTGCTTTCACTCTTCTGCTGCTAAGGCAGTCTTTTGCTGGTGTTGGAACATGCTTTTTTTAGGATTCCAATGTAGTGTGTGGTCTGAGGCTCCAAATCAACCCAAGCAGACACAAGAGGTTACAGCAAGACAAGATTTAATGCAGGACAGCACAAAAGAAGGGGGTGTAGGGGAGAGGCCGTGCGATCAGGATCTTAGAACAGACTCCAGAGCTGAACTGCAACCCCAATGTCAGTTAAAGCAAGAATTTAAGCACAAAAATCACCAACATCTATTGTCAAATTACAGTTACAATTTTCACCCATCAGGCTTTAGAGAGTAGGGGCTTCCTTGAATGTTCCGTCATTGTCAATTGACACACAATGCAAGCTTTTCAGTCCAACCAATCAGATTCATTTGTTCCTTCTGTTTTTAGGACCAGCCATGATGTTTCTAGAGAGCTAAAGATGCATATCTACTATTTCTGTGGTTTAAGGAAAAGGTGGGTCAGGTATGGGAAGGTTCCCAGCTCCCCTAGAGCTTGGGAACCTGAACTTTGTTTCACCCTACAGGTAAAATGGAGTCTGAAGTCCAAATGGCAGCACTTAGGACAAGGTGCTGTTTGCCTGTTCCCAGCAGTAGACTGAAGACCAGCTGAGACATCCAGCCTCACGGACTGAACAACTACCAGACTCTTGAAACAGCCATTGTTAGGCTAGCCAGACCACAGCCTGTACTCATACACACACACACACACACACACACACACACACGCACACACGTATGTTTATGTGTATGGGTGCACATATGCCACAGTGAACATGTGGAAGTCAGAGGATAGATAACTCATGGGAGCCAATTCTATTCTACCATGTGGACTCTGGGGACTAAACTCAAGTCATATATATTACATATGTACATATATATTATAAATTACCGAAGTATATACATGACTTGGGTCATATACAATATATATTCATCTAGAGGGTCCTACTATACTGTCTTTGGAATTGATGGAATAACACCCATCAATTGGATGTTAAATAACTATGGCAGAGCTCTGCATTGGAAGAAAATAGAGCTACGAAGCTGACATCATAGAGCAGATGTGGTTGAGAAACTGTTCAGGGGAAATAAAAATACAAAATAACATGTTGCAAGTCTACTCTAAATTGTTGCCGGCCAAGACAGGACAGGGATTTGGGGGGGGGGGGGGACCGGCAAAAATGGCATCACTGTTTCTGTCTAGACTTTGGTGGTCAGTGAGAATGCTTTTCCCTAATGGCTTTTGTGTCTGGTGACACATTTTTGGTTGTAGCAAATGAGAAGGAGTCTATTCATGGTACCCAGGGAGCAGAGGCCAGAGGTTCTGCTAACTGCCTGCCACTGTAAGACAGTCAGTCTATGATCTAGTCGAAAATATCAACACCAGCCTGTTGAACTTGTTACTGTAGGTGGTAAAATCACAGAAGGCTACAACTTTCTGCTGCTTTGTGTTTTCTGTTTTTCTATAACAAGCAAACATATTTGTACAATCTTTTTTTTAAGGTACATTGCATATTTCTGAAAAGACTGAGGGAAAGCCTGAAGTTTTGCTATGAGATAAGTCACAGAAAAGCGCTTCAGCACTCACTCGGGTTTTCTTGCCATGACACTATCTCCCTAAACCTATTTCTTTAGACTGGAGACCCAGTTTAACGTAGCAGACGATTCACTGACTGTATTCTGTCAGAAGAGGCCTGAGCCTTGGGACACAGCCAGCCTGTCATAAACTCAGTGACTTTTCTTCTTCACTTTGTCACATATGTGGTCCTCTGAGACATCTTGCCAGAACCAAAAAGGTAGCTCAGGTCCGGCCAGAGGACACAAGGTGTCAGGTACGGTACATCAACGGTCCTAGGCCACAGATCCTCCACAAATAGAGGTTCCTCTTCATTGTCTCGGGAGATCTTTGCGAGAGCGGGGCTCCTGTGGTCATCAGAGTATATACTTGCTTGGAAGTCTCATCACTTGAAGAAGTGGTTGACGGCCCCCACAGACACATCACAGTGAATATTAGACCTAATTTGTATCTGAAATAGTAATGATTTAGTGGAACCTCTGGATTGGATGGCTGTGGTTTCGGGGCTACCAGTTACGGTTGAAACAAAAAAGCAATCATCTCTGCCATAAAATGCATCCTTTCTTCCAGTTCCCAGGGAGCTGAAAAGTCCTACTGGGGCTGGATTTTCCTTTGACTTTCAAACTGTTGGAAACTGAGATGTTTTAGATATAGCTCACCATGAGATAAAGGAATCCCAGAGTTGCAAGGGACTTTCATTAATTTTCTGGGGCGTGTGTGTGTGTGTGTGTGTGTGGTG